>NW_027423769.1:5000-260000 GCF_013202065.1 Cotesia typhae
AGGTGTAGACAACATCCGGAGACGCTTATGCACCTTTTGTCGGCATGTCCAGTGCTGGCGAGAGGTGCATATATCCAGCGTCACAATGCTGCCCTGAGAGTACTGTACTACTATCTTCGTCATTGCTACGGTATTGACGTGACACCAGTGCTGCCTTATTTGCCAGGAGATATTCCCCAGGTTGTTGAGAATGACAGTTGCAAAATTTATTGGAACATGCCATTTGCAACAACCCGGCGGATAGATCACAACAAACCTGATATTGTGCTCTTCGACAAGGCCACTCATGACATTTATGTCATTGAGTTCTCGGCCCCGGCTGAATACAACATCTCAGCCAAAGAAGAGCACAAAAGACAAATATATCAGGATCTCCTGTTTGAAATTGGTAAACTTTACCCAGGTTACCGTGTCAAGCTTGTCGTCTTGATTGTTGGCGTCCTAGGAGGGATGAAGCAGTCTTTTGTATCCTCACTTGCCAAAGTTCCAGCTTGCACATCAAAAGCTGAGTTCTTGGCAGTTAGGATGCAGAAGGCTGTTTTACTTGGTTCTCTCCGTCTCTTAAGGGAAATGACTTTGGCCTGCTGTGATCACTAACCGCCTTGTTGTGCGGAGTGGTCCAGCAGTAACGGACGGAGCTCAGGCTGGGCCCTCGGAGAATCGGACTCCGGGGATAACCCCCCTGAGCATTTAATAACAAAATAATAATAATAATAATAATAATAATAATAATAATAACAAACAACGATGAAATTTTAAAATGATTATTTTAAAGAAATGCTAATATTATAATAATAATTACTATACTTTTAACTAATGACATTATACGAATATTGAATATTTAAATATTCCCGGGTGAATTAAAAACCATTTCTCTGGTTGTCCACCAGGGGGGAGGACATAACAATAACTATAAAATAACATATCTATAAAATTTATATATATATATATATATATATATATATATATATATATACGTTTGCTGACAGCGCATAAGCAAGTATTGGCGCTAGCGTCAATCATATGTTTATTTTAACTATGGACCACGGAGGCTAGATATAAGGAGGACGATCGTAATGTATTACAAGCGTCCGAAAATTGGAGGACAGATCTTTCACCACTAGAGTGCGCAAGTGTCTCTAATGTCAGGTTTTTAAATAAATGACGCGGAATGCAATGTACAATCACATTTATCAAAAGAAAACATTAAAATTTCATTTTTAGTTGCGAATTGGGATAATAATAATAGTAATAGTAATAATAATAATAATAATAATAATAATAATAATAATAATAATAATAATAATAATAATAATAAAGTATTCAAATAGTTTAGGTAATTTTATTCTTAATTAATAAGCGTATATATGTTGAAAGTAGAATATTACTGAAGAGTTTAATAAGTTAAGCTAGTTTAGAAATTTTACGATGTTTCTTGGCCATCATCTTTCGTTCGTTAAGAGTTCGGTTGATAAGATTAGCTAAAAATTACCTCTCATAATTACAAAATTATTCAATATTTTAGCCGTAAGCTCCTTTTTGTGTTCATCACATCCTAGGATGGGGAGGCATTTAGCTTTTGCTATTTTCTCTAGCACTTGGTGCATAGTATTTATTTTAACAGTTTTAGTACCAACTACGGTTAAAACTATTTGTTCCAATTTTTTAATTAGTCTGAATAAATTTTCACTGGGAAAAATTAATCCACCATTGCTCATTAATTATATGACCCGATCACGTTCAGAGGAATTCGCAGAGCGTAATGTTTCAATACATTCACAGCAAGAAGTCATTCGCTGAAATTTTCTCGCAACATATCCAGCAATATAAGCAACTATACCATCACTGGTGGAAACAACATCATAATCATGATGGTAATGCTGGTCATCACGAAAACTATTACTTCCTTCCCAATCATTTTCACTTTGTAAAAAGTTTTCATTTGAATCAATATTAATTTTATTTTGATTATGATGATTAATGTTGTTTTCAGTAGAAGAATCGTCAACCTCAGTTAAATTTTCGAACGGATAATGATTATCGTGATACAAATCATCATCGTCCTCTATATCATCCTCACTATCTTCGTCTAATAAACTTTCGAATGGTTTTCTAATAAATGACGGTATAGTATCATCATTATCGTCATCACTATCTTCGTCTAACAAGCTTTCAAAGGGTTTTTTAGCCACAGAGGTATTTGGATGAGAAAATGTATTATTATTATCATCACTAGACGAATAATTATTACTAGAAATACCATTTTCAACAATAGCGTCAATTTCATTCAGCCAATTTTTTTAATGCATTAGCTGTAGCCAGAGAATCTTTGGACTGCATTAAAGATTGTAGTAATTCACCAGCTGTGACATTGGACCCTTTCGGCGGCGTGACTAATGAATATGAACACAATAATCGAAAAACTTGCCCGAAAAGGATTGTATCCGGATGATCGTTGCAACGACAAACACTCCGCATTATACCGAAGAACTTCTATAAATTAAATAAGATTCAAATATTAAAAAAAAAGAATATTTACTATAACAATTTTTAATTATTCATTTGATAAAAATCCAACGATTAATACATACTTCTAATTGATCTTGATTAAGCCGCGATGTCATCAAGTACTCAAAATTACATTCTTTTTGCAAAAATTCACTTAGCTCTAAAGTAGCCTGTAACGTAATTTTTAATCCAGTAAGAGTACTAGGAGTAATTGCGAAAAAAATTTATCATCAACTTCATTTTCATTTTTTTGATTTTTGTTTTTTGCCTTTCTTCTTCTTTTTATAAAGTTCTCTTTCTTCATTAGCTTTGGCTTCCCAAATCTTCAGATAATCAATAAAATCACTTATTACCTAGCAAAAATAAATAGCATTACTTATTTATCCTCTATCTTATGGTAGTAGAAATTACTCTAGAAAATGCATGTTTCAGAAAATAGGATACATAGTCCAAGAGAATATCAGCTATGATAAAGATTAGGAACTTCCGCAACTAATAAACTCAAATTCATTGAATTTGACTATCATTTGAAGTTTCGTTTAATAAGTTTCATATTGAAAATGTAAGTAAACTTGCGAGACTGGATTATGTGCAAACATTAGTAGGAATAATGTCATGATAAGATTGGAGTGTCTTAAATTATTTTTATAGTTATATACTTACATATATATACTTTATAAATATTTTCCAATATTGGTTATAATATGTGATCATGTACACATGGTATAATGATGGTTTTATGTTGACAATGGTTCTCCGTTTAGAACTATAATTTTCGCTTTATTATTGCGAAAAATTGTATGAAGCTATCAAAAGACCTAATGTATATATTAAAAATTACCTTTTTCGGGGACAATTATCATTTAAACGTAAAGCATTCAAAGGAGTACGTGAACTCATGGCTTCAATTAAATCATTTACTCTTTTAATAAAAACCACTGTTGGATCGCAATCACTGAGCTCAGGAGTAGCGTTCTTATAAGTCGCCATTGCAACTTGTATATTTTTCGAAAAAGCTAAAAACAAAAAGTTTTAATTTTTCTCATTAAAATTAGATAAGCAGTTGTTATGATTGAAAATTTATAAAAATTAATTTTTTATCAAAATAAGAATAAATACATCTTATTATTTATTTTAACTGAATCAGCTATTTATAATATGAATTGTTAGAAATTAAAGATAAATATTAGGCCAGTTACCTCGATGTTAATGATAATCTTAAATTCATTTTAACTTACTCTCGCAGCTTTATAATTATAATTACCTGATAAGCCAACGGGACATTCATCTTTTGATATCCTTCTGGATTTAAATGCTGGGGAGTTAGTTGATAAGCTATTTTTAGATTGGCTTTCAGATAAATTTCATGCAATAATAAAGCTTCCTAATGACTTTTTCTTACAAAACCATCTGAGTCTAAAAAATAAATAACATTTTCATAAATAATTAAATACAATCATTGAAAAATTTGATAGTTGTAAAATTAAATAGGTCACTTATGAATATATTCATTCCAATGCTAACTAAATTGAAAATTCAATCGTGAATAACAGTACACTGGTGTTAAAAATCATATTATAAGAGAAGCTTACCCAAAAAAACAATCGTTTCATAATTTTGTTCCTGAAACATTTTATTAAGTGTGGAAAATCCGAAATAAACCAAAGTCTGCGGTCAAAATTGCATGGATGATCACAGCTACATTGTCCATCTTTGACACCGAAAAGTGTCCATGCTCCTCTGTTCCATTGAGCTGCATCAGAAGTAACGACATCAACATAAAACCCAGCATTCTCCAGTAATACGATGCATTCAATGAGTAATTTGTGAAGAATGGCACTCGTGACAGAATTTCTGCTCAGGAAGCTACCAACTACTTGCACCCAGTTACCCTGAAAAGGTTGGTACATGAAGACTAAGGCATGATCAGCCCGACTGTTGATTAAATTTTCCGGAGTATGTGCCCCCAAGTCTACAAAACCATCAAGCTGCATAGTTCTCCGATTTAGCTTCACGGCTTCACTTAAAGCTACTTCATCTATTAAAAGGGTACCTAGGAGAAAAAATAAAAAATTGTTAGAATGAAATAAATGTGAATCAGATGTAGTCTAACAATAATAGCCAGCTACTGTTAAAAGTTAATGAAGCTTTTAAAGAGTTATTTAAAAATATCAAATACGAATTACTTTTTCAGCTAAAAACTTATGCGCTCGGATTTGTTAATATAATCATACTCGATAGCTAAGTAGAGTTGTTAGATATAGTTAAAATGGTTGCGTTTTTAAGATTTGCATTTTTAAGATTTGCAGTTAGTAGTAAAGTGTGACAGGAATGGTGCATGGATACCCCGTTTTTCATGTGGTTCCATACGTGAACTTTTAATACGAAGAGTGTCGAATATGGCTTTAGGGAAACCAAAAGCGCTATCCAACTTCTGGATATATTTGTTAAGGGTGTCTTTGCAGGGAAGAGGGAGGATTTGACGTTCTCTGAGTCGTTCATATACCGCAGCATTTTTTATACCAAGTAGCAAACATTCATAAACCCACTCAACCGTATATCTTCGTTGTTTGGCATTTTTAGCTTTTACTGCATTAAAACAAGCACGAATTGCTAGTTGTTGCACGGGAGGCAAAATAGAAATTTCCGCTCTTAGAGCTTCATCTTTAATTGCCATACAATTAAGTCGTTGCGTTTCTATAATTTTGATGAGTGATTCATTCTGTAAAGGGTTAAATAGTTAAATAGGCATTTACAGGTGATTTAATTTAAGTTCTCAGATTGTAGTTGATTAAATTTGTATTCACAAACTAAACCGTATTGACGAAATGATAATGTAATGTAACGAGCATTGTATCAAACTTTTAAGTTTATTGAAAAAAAAATAAAAGAATATTGATCTTAAACACTCACAACCTGTAAATAATCAAGTATACATGAAGAAACGATAAATAAGTAAATACCTACTTTACGTTTGAGGCGCTGAATTTGTTTAGTTTTCAGGCTCTCCTGGTACTTCAAGTCAGTGTACGAACTTTTAATGTCGGGTTTGACTTTGTACGATCGATTTTGCAATTTCCGTCTCAATTGCCGACAAGCAAAGCATCGAAAAAGATTCATTTGTTTCTTATATTGTTCGTCAGGCAATGACACACCAGAACACGCCGATGAACATCTATTATTAATGAGAAATGATACTAGTAAAGTTCATTTAACAAGTAATAAAAAACCTTAGAATTATCATTTTTAGGCAATTGTAGAGTATACTAATGTGCTCCGTACTTAAGATACACAATAATTATTAAGTTTGGTAATCGATTTTTTAAACATGGAAAATCGATAGCAAATTTTTTAAATTTATTAATAACAAAAATTAATGTCCGTAGCCAAAAAATGGAAAAGTAATCCAGTCCCTTCACATAACTCACAGTTTTCCAATTCCTTCAAAAACTCCCAAAATCAGATATTTGGGAAAAATTGGTATTGAATTCTACCGACTCTTGCGTTTTCAAGTTAAGTAACTAATCAAAAGTATAATGTTAACATTACCACAAAAAAAAACTGACGTTCGAACATTAGATTCTTATGAATTTTCAAAATTCTTGAAAGCTATTCTATCAAAATCTTCAAAAATACGCGAAAAAATCGAGAAAATAACTTTGAGAACTGATATATTTCTGTGTAATGTTCGCTTCGAAGAAATTTGAACATTCGTTAGCAACCAACGTTCGGAACTTTATGTTTATACTGTGAAAAATAAATTACAAGATCTAAAAATTCTTACTGATATATTGAAGTCTTCACTTATTTTTATACGAAATTTTAAATTCATGGATACTTTATCTAAATGACATAAAACTATATTTTTGGATTAACTAAATCTGTTGTCCAACTCCAATTTTGTGGCAAAGCATTGAATTTCAACACGTTGATAATTGTTAATAAAGAACATTTCTCAAGACGTAATTCAGGAGTAGATAACTCACGTGGCTTGAAATGATTAAATAAACAAAAATTAATGATTATTTTTTTGTAATAATAGTTCTAAATTTATAGGAGACGATATAAGAGACATGTCTAAAGACTTAACTTTTTTTAACATATTCATAATTCAGATTGTTTGACTTATTGAAATATCTTATAACATGATTCTTTAATTATTTCATTTACTTTTGTTTTAAAGAATTGAATAGAGAAAAGAACGTGAATATGAAAAAAAAAATAATTAATAATTTCTTTTCGAAAGACTATTTGTTTTATAACAATATTTTTCAAATTTAACTCTCATACACTGCTATAATAAATTCGAGTAAACTTGATAATTTTTATAGTGAATGTTTCTTATTATTTATAATAGTATATTACACACCTACGGAAGAAAAGTAAGAATGTCTCAGATCACATGTAATTGTCGGCCGAGGCGAAGCCGAGGTTGACAAATATGTGATCTGAGGCTTTTTTATTTACTTCCCGTAGAGTGTATACTATTTTTTTGCTCCACGAAGGCAGGGAGCTTCACTTTCTCAATATCTCAAGTACTTAAATAAATATTCTAACAAACAAGAGTAATTAGGCCTCCTAATTGTTTGTGCTTTTATCTTAAGTTGCAGAGTAATAATTCGAAATTTTAATTTTTCTTACCTGCATTTCGTTCTCACAATTATCATTTTCTTCAAAATTTTCAAATACGTCAATGCGTTTTGGTGACTCACAATTAATTATGTTTATGAGATCATTACTAATTATTGGTTCTTGGTTTTGTGGTGAGTTAGTTTTATGGTCATTTGTAATTAATAAATGGCATTGCATATACTGAGCTTCGTTATTTTCATTGTTGCAAGCTTTGTTTACACGGTTCGGATTCAACGTCGGAATAGCATCAGGCTTTAGCGAGTATCTTTTTCGAGGTAATTCTTCATAAATTCCAGTAGTCAATAATATTTTATCAGTTTTAATAATATCTTGATCATTAAAATGTAATTCACAGACATAATCTTTTTTTGGGGTGAGATCTTGCTTTAATCCACAGTACCACAATTTTAACAAGTCTGGACACTTGAATAAACAAACAAAAAATTGACATGAAGTTATATTTGGAAATAATTTTAATAAGTTACTTTGAGTAAAACGTTAGCTCCAAAAAAATGGTAACGATGCAATTTTTTTAAAACTAATTCTAAGAAGAAAAAAATTACGTTATACCTTTTACAATTTCTTTTTAATTTGATCAAAAATGATACTAAAATCTACTGATATAAAAATTTTTGGGACTCTTGTAACATAAATTATTTAAAAAAATATTTTGAAAAAAGAGCACTTATAATTTCCTTTAATTTCTATAGGTAAAATTTTTTTATAATCATTTAATTAATATAAATTTAATTAGTATAAAAATTATTTCTTACAAAAATACTAAGTTAGGTTATATTACCTGTGGCACAATAAATAAAGACGTGTTTCGACTATTTAATTTTAATTTTTTATTACGATCTTTTATCCGGCCACTCAAACACCCATCAACTATACATTTATTTACCATTTTAAACTATTATCACTTTGATTATTAATTAAAAACTAATTAACTAACTGAATGTCAATTTGGTGTTATTAATAAACAATAACAAACGGACGCCATGATCCGGACATTAGCGAACGTAGTGACGCCCTAGCGGCTTCTTTTTGAAAATGATCTATCCTCAGTTTTCCGGACGCACTAACTGTACATTTACCTATGTCGATCGTCCTCCTTATATCTAGCCTCCGTGGTTAAAACGTTAAAATACTCTTTACAATATTTTCTAAAAAAACCTGCCCGATTTGTTTTTTATAATCTAGTAGCGCCATCTTTATATTTCAAATTCTACTTACCGGCTGATGATTTTTGCAGTGACGCCATTTATATTTTTTTGTACGCGCAATCTCTCTATAACACACATTTATTTTGTAACCCATGAAGATTAGTGTTGTCAACATATTCGTTATTTATTTATTTACGACTTTATAAAAATAAAATATATAATGTAAAATATATATATTTAATTAATAGCTGGATTATTATACGTATTATATTTTTTTTTTTTTTTTTTTTTTTTTTTAAATTAAATTAATTTTAATTTCTGTTTTATAAAGAAATTAAGACAAAGAAAATAGTTAATTTTGAGGTTAATTGAAAAATTTTTAGTAACTGCAAATGATTAAAGTAATTTATACAAAATTGGATAAATATAAATTCTAAAAGTATAAAATAGTTATTAGCTTTTAGTGTTTTCAAATAATATGAATCGTTTGGATGATCCATCTAATTTTATAAAAGGTCGCAAACCAACTTTTATTGGAATGAACGGTAAGTTTTATTTATTCATTAAATTAAAAATTAAATTAAATTGATTTTTTATTATTATTATTATTATTATTATTATTATTATTATTATTATTATTATTATATAATTGATCATTTTTATTTCAACATCAGGTGGACCAGAAACAGATGAACAGCAACGTGTACGTTTCCAAGTGGAATTAGAGTTTGTACAATGTTTGGCTAACCCCAATTACTTGAACTGTAAGTCATCTTTTTTTTTTTTTTTTTTTTTTTTTTTTTTATTTATAATTTATAAACAAATTAATATATATTAAATTTTATACAGTCTTAGCACAACGTGGTTACTTCAAAGACTCGTCGTTTGTCAACTACCTAAAATATTTATTGTACTGGAAGGAGCCCGAGTATGCAAAATACTTAAAGTATCCCATGTGTTTGTACTTTCTTGATCTTCTCCAATACGAACATTTTAGACGCGAAGTAGTTAACTCACAGTGTACTAAATTCATTGATGATCAGCAAATATTACTCTGGCAACATTATACCCGTCGTCGTACAAGATTACTGCAAACTGCTAGTGAACAAACTCAACAACATGTCATACAAAATAATGGAATAGTTCAACCTAAAGTCCCTTAATCAATTATTTATAAAACTATGCTAAATGTTTAATAAAATATTATCAAAAATTATTTTTAACTTAAAAAAACTTTTATATTTATTATCTTATTGATTGATTGATTTGCATTTTTTTTTTTTTTTTGTTTTTTTTGTTGCATGTGTAAAATATAAAAATTAAATAATCATTAATTATATGGATAATAATAAAAATAACAAATTTTAGGCAAGATTCAAGTTGTTTATTATAATAATTTGATTTTGTACAGGAGTTTTAGACAAGTTATACATACTTATAAATTATTTTTTTTTTTTTTTTTTTTTTTTTTTTCCTGGATTTATTATCGATATGTGTCCTATTGTCAGGAGTTACAGGAATAATAAGTGGAAAATTATCGTAATTGTACCCATTTATTTTTTGCCATTTTATTTTACAATCTAATGACTCTATAATACGTAACTTGACTTAAAAAAATGTTCAGTTATATACAATATATTTTAATTAATTATTATTGCAAATTAATAGTACAAATGTTATAACTAATACATATCCAAAGTAATTGGCAGTTAACATTGCAATATAACATTACAAATATTTATTTATTTTTTTTTTTTTTTTTTTTTTTGTATTCTATAAATAAATAAAAATATTTATTCTAATGTAGAATAAATAAACTGATGAAGGGATTCTATCGGTAATTTTTTTTTTTTAATAATAATAATGATAATAATAAAAAGTTTAATACAAAATTGCCGCAATAACTCAATAAAGTTATTGATTTCGTTCTTATACTTTTAAAGTCAATCTGATGGATATAAAAATGGAATTAAAATAATAAAAGCTGCCATAAGACTCATAGCGAGTAATTAATTTTAAAATGACATAATAATTGACTGTTTCTATTGTATTTGTGTATATATTATTTAAAATGTATCAGCAATGATAATTTATAAAATAAATAAAAGCATCCTATGTCATGGCCTTTTAAAATTGGCAGTAATTAGATAAAAAATGATAATTATAATTAACTATTAATATAAAATCGGAATAAGAGATTAGATGATAAAAAAAAAACGACGCATTATATTATTATTACATATCTAAAAGTCGCGTTATAAAGCAGTCTTATAAAAAATTACGTCGTTTTAATATATTTTAATTTCGATTAAATGTTTATAATTAAAATACTTATTATTTAATACTCAATACTTATTATCGACAATTTGAAAAATTAAAATAGTTGGAAGAAATTAATTCGATTATTTACAGAGTAAGAGTTACTTTTTTTTTCTTTTCTTTTCTTTTCTTTTTTTTCTATTAGTTTATACTCTTAATATCAAACACCTGCGACATTTTATTACTGTTAATTTATTATATGTATATATTTATTATTTTATTTTAGTTTCAATTATTGTATAAACATTATTATCATCACAGTAAAAATATTTTATATATTTCAACTATTAACTTGAGTTTCATTTTAATGAAAAAATTTCACTCTTTTAGTATTATTTTTTTTTTTTTTAAAGATATTTTTAAACTGTGCTCATTATTACTGCTGGTTTATATATATATATATATATATATATATATATATATATATATATATATATATATATATATATATATATTTTTTTTTTTCAATGATATTTTATAAATTTTATTATTGTATTTTTTATTTAAACACTCAAATATTTAAATTAATAGTCGATCAATATGTAAAAAAAAAAAATTATAAAAAATAATACAAAATATAATTCATAAATAAATTATTGGTCTATTATAATTAAATTTTTCAAAGAAATCTCTAACAACCGCGTGTTTCATTATAACCAAATAAATTTTCAATTTCAACTCTGAGCGATTAAATGAAATAAAAGTAATAATCATAATAAATAAAATAATTAAGTACGCAAAGTAATTATTACAGAGATTTCTTGACAAATTATTATTCGTTATATATATATATATATATAAAAAAAAAAAAAAAAAAAAGTAATTTTATTAGTGACATCAGTCTCGTATTATAAATAGCTGCCCAGCTTATTTCTATAGATATTTGTTTTATTTTATATTTTTTTCTTTCTATCTCTCTTCGTTTATATACAAAATAAGTATTATTTATTTAATTATTACTCACTCAATTCATCAAGCATAATTAATTTGAAAAAAAAAAAAAAAAAAAATTTAATCAATTTGAAAAAGTAAAATCATTCACACTTACATATCCATTATTATTTATTATCATTTACTTAATTAGTAATAATAATAAATATTTGGTAATTTTATATAAATGTCACACAGAAGTTTGTGTAACACCGTTACCGGATAACCACATTCGGGGATTATTTTTTTTATCATTTATTTCACATTCGGAATCATCGATTTCGCATAAATTAGTTGATAAATCACTATTACTCGTTCCACCACCTAACAATGAATTGCGTTCTTCGAGAGTTGTAATAACCGAAGCAATATCATCATTATCCTCGCCTTTACATCTGTTACGACGTACACTTGGAAATCCGTAAGGCACTACATCATCCTCTTCCTCGTCAGATTCCAAAGTACTGAGACGACCATTTAATGGATTCATTTCATTTTCAGTGTCTGTTTGAATATTATAATGAGGCAAATATGAATTTGGATGCCTCAAATAACTATCTGAATCTTTGTATTTGTATTCTCCTTCTCCTCCACTATCCAATGGGTTTAGTCGTTGGCTCTCAGGGCAATTATAATGTTCTGAAAATTCTGTACCACACTCAGAATCTCCAATGTATTCAGATTCTTGATCTTCATTTAGAGTTGATATGTCTCGTGATGGGTCTATTGAACTGTGAACTATAAAATAATATTATTTTATTATAACATTATTTAATTATTTAATTTTTTTAATGTATAAATAAATATACCTAAAGGTAATTGATGTGTATTTGATTCATTGCTCTCGTTACTGTGAAAACTTGATGAATCTGGTACTTCGCTACCAGGTACTTCGGTGATATTAGGTAAAGGATTTTGACTTGGCCTGACCCAATCCGAGCAATCCCAATGATATCCTTTAAACATATACAATAAATCGTTTAATATAATAATAATAATTAATTTAACTGTTTATAATTTTAAATCTTAATATATAAAGTTAAATGATAGATAAGCGATCATCGATATACTAAAAATTTAATAAAAGCATTAAGAAATCCCAGCCAGAAAAAAATCTAAATTATTGGGATTTATAGCTTCTAATTATAACTTACCACCAACTATTCGAGGATCATCTTCGCAAGATGAAGACAAAGAGGCGATTGAACTTGCACCTCTGTGAGGTGTCCTTCGTGTTGAATTTAGAAGAAGTCCTCCAGTGGTCAGCTCTGGTACCACTGGACTCGCTCGTTTAAGGTCTGTTAGTACATATACGACACACCACTTGTTAATATATTATAAATTGCTATTTACCCAGCCATTTATTATTATAATTATTATTTTAAAGATATTAATATAAAATATAGAAACAAATACTACTAAAGTCAAAGTCAATGCATGCATTAAGCAAAAAAAAAAAAAAAAAAAAAAAAAAAAAAAATAAAAAAAAAATAAAATAAATAAATAAATAAATATTTTTAAAGTTGCCTATATAACGTTGAGATTGAAATAAAAGTATGTGTTTATTTATTTATTTATTTATTTATTTATTTATATTACTCACCGTTTTTTATTTTGGCAGTGTCACTGATGAACGATGCGAGATACATTTGCTCTTGCCAAGTCGGTTTATGTAAGCTGTCAGCATCACTTCCAGTAGTGTTTCCGCCAACGGGATTTGCCAAAGCTAGTGTAGGATTAGGTACTGGGGTACTTCTATTTAAATTTCTCAAGTAATCAGGAGGAAAGTTTTCAAGTTCATCACCGGCGCTTCCATAACTCCTCAGAGTATCTAAATTGTTTAATGCAACAGCTGCTGTTGTACCGTACGACGGTTCATTGTTAGAACTCGGGGTATAGGATGCAGGTCTAGGAGGACATTGGGGAGGTTCTCTCTGGAAAAACAAGAAAAAAAAAAAAAAAAAAATAAAAAACAACAATCACACCGACTGAAAAGATAAATAAAAAAAAAAAAAAAAAAATAAATAAATAAATAAATAAAAATAAAATTACCTGTATTACTTCCAAATTACTGAGTTTAGAGCTGCGTTTGAATTCATGATCATGAGGCCTTGTTGAATTTAATACCATTTGTTTTCGTGTTTCATTATTTATATTATTTGTACAAGCGTCTGTTCGTTTATTACGAATTTTTTTGTAGGTCAGAAAAATAATAATAATAATGAATACAATAACAAGAATAGAAATTCCAATCCAAATAAATTGTTCCCAAGTAATATTTAAATGTTGAGATATAATAGAGGGTGAATAAATAGGATTAACACAATTGATACCAGTCATATTGGGTGGACAAATGCACCGATATGTACCTATTTCATTGACACAAGTACCTCCATTGATACAAGGATTAGAGTGACATTCATTTATATCTATATCACAATAATCACCGGTAAAACCATTACACTTACATATAGGAGCATTATTACCCTCTTCGCATATCCCACCATTGATGCAAGGATTTGGATTACAATATTTACCAAATTGACAACGTTTACCAGTTAAATTTGGTCCGATACACTCACAAATATAATCACCTCCACCGTCTATTAATTTACATCTACCGTTGTAGAGGCAGGGTGATGATACGCATGGATCAGTATCTATTTCACAAGCTATTCCTTTGAATCTATCATGACAATGACACTCATATCTATCACCACTGTCGATTTCTCTGCATGTACCACCGTTTTGACAAGGCTGAGATCCACATATACCCGGTGGAATTAATATAGATGATGCATCACAATTAAATTCAACATTGGCAAATCGTTTTAATATAACAATATTATTGTTATTGTTATTGATATTTCCTGATATATGCAATGGTAATGATAATTTTGATATTCTAATATCATCCATACAACCAATAAAACCACGTTGGATATCTTCAAATCCTAATATTGATGGATGTTGTCTTACTTTAGCTCCAAAATAAATATCATCTGATTGTAAATTTAATATATCATTAATACCAGGTGCTGATCCATGAGCAATATGTTTACCATCAACAGTAAGACGTGCATTATTACTTTCACGTTCTAAATGAATTTCATGCCACTGTCCATCGGTTATATATACACTGTTAACTCGTACAAGACCCTCACCACTTCCTAAATCAAATTTATATTGTGCTGCACCATTAACTATTTCCAATATATTGTAATCTATTTTACCAGCAGCATACATTAGATTACCTGTTGGTTGTACTGTTTTAATACGTAATGATAAAATAAAATGATTTTCAATTGTTTGACTCTTTTTTTCATAATTTATTTTATAATGTGTATAACTTTTACCGGTAAATGATATAGGATTACGTGGTAAATAGCAAGATTCATCATAACATTTAGATATATCAATATCACATTCTGGTCCAGCAAATCCTTCTGGACACTGACAAGTGTAACCCTGTACTGATGAATCAGGTATACATATTTTAAATGATTGGCATGGATCTGTTGCGCATTCATTAATAACTATTTCACATTTATTACCAGCGTAACCCTCTTTACAAGAGCATTCTATTTTATGTTTATATTTTGGAGATACAAATGACATAACATCTGTAGCAATAGGTATTATTATATTTATTTGATCAAGAATTATTTTATCAATACAATCACCATAGATACAGTGACCTTTATTACATTTAAATCTAACTATTTCTTCAACAACAAGTTTTGTTGATTCTTCTAATTCTTCAATATGTTGATTTAATGCTTGACGTATACTTTCAGATGAATAAAAACCAGGTAAACCAAAAATAGGATTTGATTTACGTACTGAAAATAATAAATCTAAATCATTGTGAATAGCTTGCCGCCGATTAACTCGTGATAATTTATTATTATTATTATTATTATTATTATTAATAATATTTATTTCATCAAATGATGGTTGTATACTTATTATTACAATATCTTTTAATCGGCAATTCATAGCATTACGTATTGTTCTTATAAATCCTTTACGATGACTTAATATAAAATCTTCAGGACTTACTTCACGAAATCTTACAATAACAGTATTTTCCAACATTTTTTCAGTTATTAATTCAACAGTTATTTTAATTAATGAATATGAATAATATTTTCCATCATTAACACTTATATTTAATCGATATTCACCGACATTTAATCGTGGTAAAGCTTCTAAAGTACCTTGATTTTTATCAATTTTAAATAAATCACCAATAATTGAAGAAGAAGAAGAAGAAGAAGAAGAAGAAGAAGAAGACAATGATGATGATGATGATGATGATGATGATGATGATGGAACAATACTGTAATTTAGTGTATCATATTGATCACGATCACTTGCATGAACTTTACCAATTTTACCACCTGGATATTCATCTAAATATGAATTAATTATTATTTCTAATGGTGTTATTATTGGTGGATATTGTGATTCTTCTATTATTTTAATTGATATCCAAGCATCTGAATATAAAGGCTGAGAACCATTATCAAATACTCTTATATGTAATAAATAATTATCTTTAACTCTGCTATTAAATTTAATAGCAGTACGTAATGAGCCATCTTGTTCAAGACGAAAAGCATCACCGTCATTACCAGAACGAAAATCAAATGTATATGGATCAGCATTTGGTGAAATATCAGCATCTGTTACAATAAATTTAATAACAACATGTCCAATTTTTTTGTCCTCTTGAACGACCGCTGAATAATTAAATTGTGAAAATAATGGTGGATTATCATTAGCGTCAATGACTTCAATATTTAAAATAACAAAATTATCAAGTATTGGTTTACCATTATCACGTGCATGAATTTCTAATGCATAATTTGGAATTGTTTCACGATCTAATTCTCCATTAACAGTTATTATTCCGGTATTGTGATTAATATTAAAATGTTTATATCTATCACCACGTTCGATATAATAAAAAATTTGTCCATTTTCATTGCTATCCAAATCACTAGCAAATACCTGAATTACTTGTTCATTTAATTGTGCATCTTCTCGTATTGATCCATGATAAGAAAGTTGATTAAATATTGGTGGATTGTCATTACAATCAATAATAGTTATATTAACAGTAGTATAATTACTTAATGGTGGTATTCCAGCATCAATAGCTTGTATAGTTAAAAATAATCACGAGCTCGTTCATAATCAAGCTGTTCAGCAATTGTTATAACACCTGTTTTATTATTAATATTAAATTTTTATGTTCATTACCACCAATTATTGAATAATAAATAATAGCATTTATACCAGTATCTTTAGATTTAGCTAAAACTCTGACTATTTCAGTATTTATTTGATTTATTTCTGGTACTGATGAAAAATATGATTTAGATGTAAATTCTGGTGGATTATCATTAATATCTTGTACAGTAATTATTAAATTAGCTATTGAAAATAATTGTGGTGTTCCTTGATCAATAGCTTTAACAGTTAAATTATAAATTTCTTTAATTTCACGATCTAATGAATTAGCTAATGTTACTATACCAGTATCAGATGTTATTATAAAATCTTTAATAGATGAATCAATAAATTCATATATTATTTTACGATTAATACCAATATCATCATCGGTAGCGTGTACTTTAGTAACAAGTGTACCTACTTTAGCATCTTCTGGTAAAGCTGTATTGTATGTCATCATTGTAAATTTTGGTGGATTATCATTTAAATCAGATATTATTATTTCTAATTGAGATGAACATTCCCAATATGATTTATCACGATCTTGTACATGAGCTGTTAATAAATAACGTGATTTAATTTCACGATCTAATTGTCCAATTGTTTTAACAACACCAGTATCTTGATCTAATGAAAATTTATCATTATTATTTTCATTCATATCATCAGTTAAATAAAATCTTAATTTAGCATTAATATTATCATCATAATCTGTTGCTAATACTGTTAATACATAACTACCAGGATGAGAACCTTCTGATATTATTTTACGATATCTATAATGTAAACAGTAAGGTGGATTATCATTAACATCAATAATTTGTACAATAACAATTGTTGTAAATATAAATTTACCATCAGTACCAATAACATTTAATTCATAACGTTCTATTAATTCACGATCTAATGTTTTAGCAACATAAACTTCACCAGTAGATCTTATTTGAAATTGTGATCTTTTATCACCAGAAGTAATATAAAAATCAACTGGTGTATTTAAATCAATATCTTTATCAATAATTGTTAATTTAACAATAACAGTACCAGGTAATGCATCTTCTTTAACTGTTGCTTGATAATGATCATTAACAAATGATGGTGGATTATCATTGTAATCATTTAATTTAATATAAACCGAAGTACGTGTAAAATGTTTTGGATTTCCATTATCTGTTGCAATAACTTGAAATTTATATTCTGGTTGTTTTTCTTTATCAAGAGATACTAATGTTGATATCCATCCGGTATAAGCGTCAACGGTAAATACATTTGCCAATTCTCCAATATCTGAACCAAATGAATAACGAACTTCACCATTATTACCTAAATCTAAATCATGAGCAATAACTTTAATTATTGACGTACCCTCTTCTATATTTTCACTTAAATTAATAGAATAACGATTACTTTCAAATTTAGGAGGATTATCATTTTCATCAAGTACTTGAAGTGATATTTCAGCTAAAGCTGTTAATGGAGGACTTGAATCTGTTTCTGCTAAAATACCAATAATATGATTGTCTTTTAATTCACGATCCAATGTTTTAGCTAATTTTATTTGTCCTTGTTGATTTATTGAAAATAATTCATCATTTTTTTCATTATCAGATGACGATGACGATGACAATGATGATACAATACGATATTTAACGGTAGTATTTGTTATTAATTTTAATGTTGTTATTGGTGTACCAATTGGTGAATTTTCAGAAATAAAAAATTTATCCTCTTTACTTTCAAATATCGGTGGTATATCATTTGGACTTATTATATAAATACTTATTGGAACATCTGTATGATGAATTGTTGATCCTTTATCAGTAGCACGTATAAAAATTCAAATAATTGATTTTCAAGTGATATAGGATTTTTTATTAAAAATATACCACCATTATCTGGATTTATTCCAAATATATTTTTATTTGAGAATTTTTTCTGGCTTAAATATTGAATATTCTATTTTAGCAGCTTCATCATCATCAATATCGTAAGCTTTTACTTTAATAAAAGGTACATTTATAGATATATTACTGTGTATAGATACTTTGTATTGATTTAAATAAAATATTGGTGAATTGTCATTTTGATCGGTAACGCGAATTTTAACAGTTATAAAACCAGATCTACCACCCATATCTGTTGCCATTACCAATAATTCATATAATTTAATTGTTTCACGGTCTAATTTTTTTTTAGTTGTTATTTCACCAGTTAAACGATTAACATTAAATACATCACGCATCATTGTTGATGGTATTGAATAATATATTGAACCATAATCACCAAAATCTTTATCTTTAGCTAAAACAGTTGTTACCAATCGTCCGGGTAATTGATTTTCCATAACATTTACTTCTATTAATGGATTTATAAATTTCGGATCATTATTATTACCCGGTAATATTTCTATTTTAACACGAGTAAAACTAGTATAAACACCATCTGTTACTGATACATTTAACATTGTAAGTTTTTGTTCTCCAAAATTTTGCATATTTATCAATGTTATAATACCAGTTAATTGATCAATAGAATAAGTCTGTTGATCATTACCACCGACAATTGTATACGTTAGATTATTGTCTATGTAGTCGGGGTCACTAGCTGTCACAATTGTTACAAATTGACCACGTTCAGCATCCTCTGAGAGTGAACATGCGTACGATGGTTGTTCAAATTTTGGTGGATTATCATTCATGTCAATAACGGTTACCCATACATGAGCAGTACTTGACAGTGGTGGGTTTCCTCTGTCCGTAGCGATTACCGTAAAGTGATGTGAATCATGACTTTCATGATCTAATGAACGTTTTAAAAATATAACACCCTCTTCAGGATCAATATGAAAAAGATCATTGCTATTTTCTGTATCATTTTCAATAGCATACACAACTTGTTGATTCATATCTATAATATATATTATTTCAATTATACTATTTATAAAAATTATTACAAAATGTTATTATTAAAAAAAAAAAAAAAAATTACATACCAGTATCATTGTCACGAGTGTTGACTTTTAATATCCAAGTACCAAATGGCGCAGCCTCTGATACCGAAATGTTGTAAGAGTCTTGAGAAAATTCTGGAGGACAATCATTTACATCCAAAACAAGAATACTGACTAATACTTCAGCGTATACACCTGATACACTGTCAGTTGCTCTTACTGTTAGCTCGTACTGTTTTTTCTGTTCGTAATCCAATTCATCCACCACGTAAATTGTACCTAAGTTTATGGAGAAAAAAAAAAAAAAAAAAAAAAAAAAAGCTCATTGTCAGCCCTAATAAATTAGCATTATTTATTTTTTTTTTTTTTTAATTTTAATTTTAATTTTAATTTATTTTAAATTAAAAAAAAACAAAAACGTAAATGCAATGTCTTATGAAAAATAAATTTAGCACACTAAATTAAATAGCCTAGCGCTCTGTGTATGCATGAGATTAATTTTATGTGTATATACATATAGATGTGTGTTTTTTTTTTTTTTTTTTTTTTTTTGTTAATGATGGAAAAAATGTAGATAAAAATCATGCGACAAATACACACGAAAATTTCAGTGCTAAATGTAAATAATTTTATATTTTTTGTTAATTAAAAAAAAAAAAATGGATGAATTTTTTCTGAATTAACAGAAAAGAAAAACTAAAGCAAGTGCACAATTTGGTTAGCTATAGAGATGGTAGCTAGAATATTTATACAGCTAAAACTAACAATGATTTGATAAAATGAGAACTGTATTTAATACTCACAAGGGCCATTGTTATTGTCGGGGGCTGTGAAAAATAGGGAGAGACAATAATACTTTAATTTTCTAATTTCCAATTTCCAATTTAAGCAGTAGTTGATTTTTTTTTTTTTTTGTTCTCAAGTATATTAATATTTAATAAAGAAAGAATTGTATTATATTATTTAAAAGATAGTATATAAAATTATTGAATAAAAGTTTATCTTACCGGTATTAAAGTTGAGGGTAAATTCTTCAAAGTCATTGCCTTTGGTGATGCTGTAGATAAGTTTTCGATCAAGATCAGATTTAGCTTGAATAGAAAGTGAAAGCGGTGAGTCAATTTGAATATTTTCAAAGACATCTACAGTGTAAAACTGTTTATCAAAGGTAGGCATAGAACGATCGATAACTTTAACATGAACTGGAACTTCAATAGAGCAGGGTGTAAGACCTAAATAATCATTTTGTATAATTTGATTAATAATCTTTGATTGTTAAAGATATAATAATAACAACAATATAAAATAATATTCACCGCCGTCATAAGCTGCTATTGTCAGTTGATACTCCCGATTGTGACCCTCGAGGTTTTGTTTAAGCGAAATTTCTCCTGTTTTTCGGGAAACTCGAAAGAGTTCTCCGTGACCTTTTTTAATTCATATCTCACTTCTCCGTTGTCATCGCTATCCATATCGATAGCGTGAACCTGGCTCAACAAAGTTTTATTAGTTAAGTTTTCAAATTTAACAATGTAGACATAAATAAATAAATACTAAAAACTTTTTTTTAAATAATAATAATAATAATACCTTAGTTATAATACTGGATTTTTGTGCGTCTACAGATACAACTGCATAGTACGGTAAATTTACAAACATTGGACAATTATCATTAATATCAATAATAGTTACATTAACAATAACATGAGCGACTCTTGGTTTTTCTCGTTCAGTTGTATGGCTTTTAGCTTCAACAATAAGCTCATAGTGATCAATAGTTTCTCGGTCAAAACGTTTACCCGTTGTTCTTATTGCTCCCGATGTATATCCTATTTCAAACATATCTGTTGGATTTAGTATACTAAATATAATATACTCATTTAATGCAGTTCCCAATACATTAACTACAGCAACAGTCATTATTTTAGTTGAATTTTCGACAATTGTACCTTGGTAAATGCTTTTTTGAAATACCAATCCTGAATTTTCCGATTCTTCAACATTAATATTTACTTGAGTTACTGTTGAATATTTACCATCAGAAACACGTATATGTAGTAAATAAATTTTTTAATTAATTCTGTATTTTTAACAGTTATTATTCCAGTTTGTGAATCTATTTCAAATTTATTATCTTTATTTCCATCAATAATATCATATCTAAGGGGTATAATTTTACTGTCTGGATCTATTGCTTCAACTTTTACAATAGCAACATTTTTATAAGTTGGAAGTAATAAAGTAGCATTGTAATAATTATTTATAAATTTAGGTTCACAATCATTGACATCGGTAACAGTTATCATTACTTTAGCAGTTGTTTCAGATGATAATTTTGGTTTACCTAAATCAGATACTTTAACATTAAATTCAAAATAATTAATTGTTTCATGATCTAATATCATAACTGTTTTAATAGCTCCGGTACTTGAGTCAATATGAAAATATTTTCGTGGTAAATCTTGTACAATATCATAACTTAAAAGTGCATTTAATTCAGAATCAGGATCTTGAGCTTTAATAACTAATGGTGTACTTGAATTTGTTAAAACAAGTGATCCAATACTAGCTCCTTCACTTATTTTACCTTTATAAATGGCTTGTAAAAATTTTGGTGGATTATCATTACGATCTAAAACATGAACAATAACATTTGAATATGCTGTTGCACTGGCCATATTTGTTGCTGATATTGTTAAATTGTAAAATTTAATTTTTTCATAATCAAGACGATTTTTAGTTGTTATAACACCAGTACTTGGATTTATAAAAACATATCACCTTTATTACCCTGCAATATTTCAAATTGTAATGATGATGTACTTCTTGCTTCAACATGTTTAACATAACTTCCAGTTGGTTGATTTTCATAAATTTCAGCAGCTAATTCACCATTTAAAAATCTTGGTGGTGCATTATCAGCCATTGTTACAATAACATCTACTGGTACAGTATTTGTTAATGATGGTAAACCATAATCTTGAGCTTTTACCAATAATATATATTCAGATATAACATTCATATCTAATTCACGTGCAGTATTTATTATTCCTAAATTTTCATCTATTGTAAATACATTTCCAACATTACCAGATGTTATTGAATAACCAATACGTCCATTATCACCACGATCACGATCTATTGCATTTACTTGTACAACTTTAGCTCCAATAGGTGAAGTTTCATAAATTTTACCATTTATTATTTCATTTGTAAATTCTGGTATATGATCATTGTGATCATGAACTGTTACAATAACACGAGCATAATTACGTTTAGCAGGAGTACCTTGATCGCGAACCATAACTGTTAAAATATGCTCTTCAATAGTTTCACGATCTAAATAATTATTAAGAATAATAGTTCCTGTTATTGAATCAACGTGAAATATTTCAAGTGATTTTTGATTTTGTGCAGCATGTAAGCTATAAAAAACTTTTTTATCTTCATCTTTGTCTGTTGCGTAAAGCTGTAAAATTTTTTCTCCTTTATCAACATTTTCAGATATGTCAACACGGTAAATAGCTTCTGAAAATTCTGGACGGTGATCATTTATATCTATTACATTTATCAATAATTGAGTTGTCGATGTAAATATACCGTCAGTTGCGCTTATTGTTAAATTATAAATATTTTCTGTTTCCCAATCAAGTTTTTTCCCCAATAATACATTTCCATTATCACGTCCAATAAAAAATTCATCCCGTTCATCACCATCAATAATGTCATACCAAAGTGTATCACCATCTTGATCAGTTGCTTGTACTAAAGCAACAAGAAAACCTACTTGGTCACTTTCAGTTACTGTTGCTATTTGATTAATACTTTTAAATATTGGAGGATACTTTGATTCTTTTGGTAATTCAACTACTTGAACTGATACGCGTGTTTGATGACTACGTTGCGGATCCCCATTATCCGCTGCGCGAATCTAAAAATAATAAATATATATTTTATTTCAGCTTTCACTATCATTTGCCGTCATCACGATCAATGATTAATGTATCAAAAATGAATATAAATTATAATTATTATATACCCACCATCATTTCATATTCTTGTCCAACTTGAAAGCTTTTTGTGAATAAACCATCCCAGTGGTAGGATGAATTCGAAATTTTCCTTTACCTCGGCCGCCTTTGATACTGTACGTTATTTTTCCATTTTCTCCCACGTCTTTGTCATTAGCCAGTACCTATATCATAAAAAAAAAAAAAAAAAAATAAAATAAAAAAATAATAATAATAATATAATAATAATAATAATAATAATAATAAATATTATTAAATGTTATTCTTTGAATTATAAAAAAATTCAATACTTTTATGATTGTGCTTTCATTAAATTTATCCTGTTGTATTATATTAAAAAAAAAAAAAAACATGCTTGAAAATAATAGTGCAACATCAAGGTGCATTGGCTATGGTTTTGTGGTAAATATAATAAATAATGTAATTAAATATTTTGCCATGCGACATATATCCGATCTTATCAATTAAACTTTGAACAAGAGTATTATTCTGAATCAACATATACACAACATCTAGTTATAAAGACGTTTGAATACAATGCATATACAATGCATATATTCAAGCAGTGGGTGGATATGGAGGGATAACTTGCCTGTCGCGTCAACTGGATCTTCGATTTACGACGATAAGACATTGTACGGTAAGGTGGGCATGATTAATGCATCTCACGAGCAATTCTCATCATTCCATATATACATATATATATATATATATATATATATATATATATATATATATATATATATATATATATATATATATATATATATTAGGGTGATTAAAAAAAAAGAATATTTTTTTCGTTTGGTACTCTGAAAAATAGGTTCCTAGACACCTCTAAGAAAGCCTCTCCAAGCATGAGTTCTTAATTGTAACGGGAAGGTCCTCCTTCTTACAGTTTTCTATTTTTTCTTATTATCAGATAGAAAAATTTATATCTCGCTTCCAACTACTTGAAAAAATATCTTGTTCCTTAGATTTTGTAGGAAATTGAATGCTCTACAAAAAGGTCTCTTACGATTTTTTTCGTAAACCCAACCGTTTAAAAGATATTAACGGTTAAAGTTTGATTATTTTTGGGAAAATTTTTTATTTCTTATGAATTTTATAACTCAATGAAAAAAATCATTATGAATGATGAAACTCATAGTTTTGTAGGAAATTTACTGCTCTATAAAAATGGTCTCTTATGATTTTTCGATCAAGTTGAGCGTTTACGAGATATTCATCGTCAAACATCAATGCATATCAATTTTTCTAGTTTTTGATCAATAATTCGAAAAATTTCAATTTATTCTGTGAGTTTCAAGGAAATTTAGACAAATTTGAGTTTTTATTATAAAAGCAACTCCTATAGATGTTTTCTGTTCAAAAATTCATTTGAAAGTTTTTATTCTAATAATATTTTTTTAAATTTTATCTTTAATAATTTAAAATCTTAATCGCGTTGTCATTTATTATTATGAAATTTGTTCAGTGCGTATTTTTAAATTGTTTTTCACAAAATATACATAAAATTTTCGTTCGAGGGGATTTTTGTTTTGAATTCCATTTCTTCTTCTGTTTGTCTTCTGAAACTATCGCCATCTATGTTTTTTACTCTCAACTATCTTCAGTATCTACCCATTTAATACCGTATTTTCAGTGTTCCTAAAACTGATCATCTTGAATACGTAATAAAATAATTCATTTTAAATAAGTCTTATAATCATCACATAAATTTATTTATCATCAATTAACCTACAATGAATAAAGAAATACGTTTTATCGGAATACCTCTACAAAGAATTTCGGAACGTAAGTTACCAAAAGTGAAAGAGGTTATGCGTGTGTTTTTCTACCAACTTAAAATTTTAAAGTATTCAATCAAACAAAGTGCTAAAAATTCAGTTGACCAAGTTATTGAACTGTTGAGAAAAATCAGATTCCAACTAGTGGAGCTCCTAATGCAGTCAAAAAATTTCTTCGCTATCACAGTCAATGGTTAAAATTACAAAAAAATTTCGATAAAAAGAATTCAGCGCAAAACCAAAAGGAAATGAAATTTCAGACTGATCTTGAACAATTATTCGACATTGTGAGCGAAAAATCCTTAAAAGTGCTTGATGATAATATTAGAAAGTTGTATTTGGATCAAAAATTCGGTACCCATAAAGAGATTCTTTCTAATAATGTACCTGTATCAAACTTAACCACGACTATGATGGGAATAGATGAGAGTAGTAAGTATCTGAGATATTTAATTATTATAAAGTCAGGTAGTAGTGTAACTTTTCATAGATGACTAGATGACATTTGACTAGACAATTTTTGGAGTCCTTTCTTAATTATTTGTCATCAAAATGAATAAATTCTATACATTTTCTTCGTTTAATTTATAAAACAGATCTTATTCCAGACTTAGATCAACCGTCTACCAGTCATGCGATTGTTCCAAGTGAAAAATCAGAGTCGTTCTCTACGTATACATTAAGTGGAGTTACAAATTTTGGATCTGATTCAGAGTATGAACCTCCAATTTCGACAAAACGAGCAAAACTTGATGTCTTAACTCCTGAAGTCATTTTTGGACTCGACCGAGCTAATGTCAGCAGTAGAAATGCGATGTTTATTATTGCTCCGGTTTTACTAGCAGTAGGTATTAAAATTGAAGATACAACGCTCAGTTATAGTTCAATTCAACGAGCTCGTATGCTTCAAAGAGAAGACATTGCTAAAGGACTTAATGACAACTTTAAGACACACGATAAATACGTTGTGCATTGGGACGGAAAAATGCTGAATGACCTTGTTGGATCAAAATCTGTGGAACGGCTACCAGTTATTTTAACTGCATTTGGTACCGAACAATTACTTGGGGTTCCAAAATGAATTCTGGGACGGCAGACAATCAAACATCAGCCATTTTATCGACATTGAGTGAATGGGGTATTACTAATTATGTTAAGGCGATGTGTTTTGACACGACGGCAGTTAATACAGGTAACTTATCAATGATAATTTAATCTAAAAAATATTTAATTATTAACGTTCTAGTTTAATTTTTATTGCTTACTGAATTTCACTTTTGAAATTATTGAGAATTATTTACTCATTTGGATTTTAAATATAATCTACAATTTGTTGAAAATATTAAATTTAACGATAGTTATTTATTTTCTTTATACAGGAATTCATAACGGTACATGTAAGGCAATTGAAAAGACTTTGGGAAGAGAGTTAATCTGGTTACCATGTCGTCACCACATTTTTGAGATCATATTGAGAAGTGCATTTGAAGTATATTGGCCTGTGTCATCTGGGCCAAACGTACCAATGTTCGGAAGATTTAAAAAATCATGGGATGAAATAAATAAAACTAATTATAAATCTGGAATTGAAGATACTGTTGTTGCTGATATCATTTTGGATAAAAAAATGAAATATCTAGTTTAATTGCACAATCCTTACAGGTATGATTTAACTGCGATTTTAAGAAAAAAATTTTCTTGTTTCTGACAAATTTTTAATTGTTTTTGATAGTTACTACAACCCCGAGATGACTATAAAGAATTGTTGGAATTGTCGTTGATTTTCCTTGGAGAAATGCCTCAAGAAGAAATTTTTTTCAAACGTCCTGGTGCAATTCATCATGCTAGGTGGATGGCGAAGGCAATTTACAGTTTAAAAATGTTTCTATTCAGAAATGAATTTAAACTTTCTAATAAAGAATTGGACGGTCTTCGGCAAATTTGTATATTTATAGTTACACTGTATTTAAAAGCTTGGTTTTCATCAACTTCTGCAACAACTGCTGCTAATCATGACTTGCAGTTTTTGAAAAATTTATTCGAGTACAAAAATATCAATTCATTGATTTCTTCAGCAACTTGTGAAAAAATGATTTTGCATTTATGGTATTTAAGTGATGAACTTGCCATTTTATCATTATTTGACGATACCGTTTCATTGGAAGTAAAAAAAAATATTGTTGGAGCTGTTAATACTCGTAACGGTACAGATTCTAAAGCTAAAAATTTATAATTGATAAAAACGATTTGAATTCATTAACGCAAAAAGTCTGAGTGACTTTGTTTCTAAAAAGTCTTTAAATCTCTTTAAAATCTTTGATTTACCATATGACTTCCTTGATAAAGATATTGAATCGTGGCCTACTAATGACAGTTACATTGAAAATAAAGAATACTTTAACCAATTGAAAGTTGTTAATGATTCAGCAGAACGAGCTGTTGCATTAGTTAGTGAGTATAATCAATGCTTGACAAAAATGAAGAGCAATTCCAATACTTATTGCAAATTATCAAAGAACATCGAAAAAACTACCCAAACTGCAATAGAGGAAATTATTTACAGTAAAAGTGTACCGTTATGTTGAAAATATTGAAAATTATATGGCAGTTGATAATTAAATAAATAAATTCTTCGATAAAAAAGTGAAACACATGTGAAACACACTAAATTGAATTATATATTTAAAAAAATGCACTAATTTTTTGTTTTAATGTAATCAAACATGTCCAAGACTAAAAACTAATTAAAAAAATAGTTCATAACATATTTCTATTCATAGAAACTCAAATTTGTCTAAATTTCCTTGAAACTTACAGAATAAATTGAAATTTTTCGAATTATTGATCAAAAACTAGAAAAATTGATATGCATTGATGTTTGACGATGAATATCTCGTAAACGCTCAACTTGATCGAAAAATCATAAGAGACCATTTTTATAGAGCAGTAAATTTCCTACAAAACTATGAGTTTCATCATTCATAATGATTTTTTTCATTGAGTTATAAAATTCATAAGAAATAAAAAATTTTCCCAAAAATAATCAAACTTTAACCGTTAATATCTTTTAAACGGTTGGGTTTACGAAAAAAATTGTAAGAGACCTTTTTTGTAGAGCATTCAATTTCCTACAAAATCTAAGGAACAAGATATTTTTTCAAGTAGTTGGAAGCGAGATATAAATTTTTCTATCTGATAATAAGAAAAAATAGAAAACTGTAAGAAGGAGGACCTTCCCGTTACAATTAAGAACTCATGCTTGGAGAGGCTTTCTTAGAGGTGTCTAGGAACCTATTTTTCAGAGTACCAAACGAAAAAAAAAATATTCTTTTTTTTTGAATCACCCTAATATATATATATTATATTATAATTTATAAATAATAATACTAAATATATTCATTCTATAGACTAAAAAAAAAGTTATTGTACTAATAATCTGTACCATCCATAATAAAATTAAAAAAAAAAAATTAGTATTATTATTATTATCAGCAATGTTGTTAAATATAAATTTGTTTGTTAACTGACGTGGCAAGTATATACTGTATTTTATTACGTGCCGAAATATTAAGTCCTTACCCTGAAGACACCATCTCCTGATATGTTTTCGGGGGTATATGTCTCCCAAGTTCCATTTTCAAGTAGTGAATCACTATCACTTGAAAGGTCGTACACCCGCGAGCGGTTCCTCGATTTCTGTCGAGAAGGAGCATGGCTTTTTAACCTTTTTATCTCATTTTTTTTTTTTTTTTTAATTTTTCATAATTTTTTTATCTTTAAACCCTTTTTTACAGTAATTAAATGCTTACTAGCAGATTATTATACAATTAAATTATCAAAGAATAAAACTTTTAAATAAAAATAATTTGTTTAATTTAAAAATTTACCATAGGATAATTTACATAAGGAAAAGCATTTTTAATGACTACTGATACTACTATCAACGGTATATATATATATATATATATATATATATATATATATATATATATATATATATATATATATATATATATATTATTAGTAGGAATATATATGTATAAATATACTGTGAAATGGTTTTTATCCGAATAAAGTTTGTTCTATTATATGTATTTAAATAAAAACTACGAGGAAATAAAAAAAGTTATCACAAAAAAATAAAATAAAAAAATAAAAACAATTTCAGTTAATAAAACTCAAAGCAGTTAGAAGTTATAAATATTTTACCTGAAAAAGTGGCTTGTCGATGTTTGGAGAAGCCGGAATGCGAACAGTGTAAAATTTCTGTTCAAACTCGGGACCATGATCGTTGATATCCTCAACTTGGACGATTACACGAGTTGTTGAGGACAAAGGTGGCGTACCATTATCTCTAACAGAGACCTAGAAAAGCAATAACATTTAAACATTTCGTAACAGGAAAAAACCTTATTAATATTTACAACTATTTAAATAATCTTCCTAATGTTACAACCGCACGAGGTAATCATTTTAAATGTATATTATCGAATGAAAAAATTAATTATAAGCAATGAATACATTAATTAGTATAACTTTTATTACGTAATTTATAGTAATAAAGAATAACATTTTTTACCTTAGGTATGAAATTAAAACATAAATTACAATTTAAGAGTATTAAATTTAATCCTTTTACATTCCTGTCATTCTTGGAAAAAAAGAAAAAATTCTCGTGTTTTTTCGCTAAATTTAAATAATTTTATAAATGATGAATAAAAAAATATTATTTATTATGGCTTTTGTAATGCAATTATCATTAAATATCGGGAGATATAATTGATTTAATAATAAAACTCAATAAATATAAAAGTCGATTTGGTTCGTAAAGAGGCAATTTCCGTGTTATATAAATTGATGGGCTCTCAAGGAGTAAAGACCGCGACGTAAATCCCATGTCTCCCAGGAGTTGAATCTTCTTCACGGATCCTAACGTGACATTCTATCGGTAACATCTGCACTAAATTAGGGCTACCAAACTCCGTTTTACCTATCCCAACCATGAGAATAACCACTTTGCGGTATAGCTGTCATTATGGCTTACACCCTTTACTTTACAACCCGAGTACAACACTTTCAAGAGTTTCACCTCTAAAGCATATACCAGTCTTATAGTAATAGACATATTTATTTTATTTTGATTGTTCATTAATTATTTTTTATTTTTATTATTAATTTTTTATTATACTAGAAAGCCAAAAAGGGATCAGAAAACGCTTACGAGAAATAAGCACGTTAGTTAAGAGCTTACAGATAAACGTTATCCGTGCACGAAGGAACTACTTTCGATCGACGACTACTCAACCCTTTACATATACATATATACATATGTATGTCTATGTACTTTTTTTTTTTTTTATATACGACGCTCATTTGGTACAATAAAATACTTGGAAAAAAAAAAAAAAAAAAAAAGACAAAAAGAACATTGTAAATTAGAGGCGTAACGCGATCGCGATCTCTAAGATACAGAGAGCTCGCGTTTTATTCTACAACACGCGATTGCTAATGTATATAAGTACGGCGTTGAATTTAATAAGAAAAAAATAATTGTTTCATTTGGTTTATTCAGAATCTTTACTTGATAGGGAAATTTTTATGAAAATATTCGAAAGGTAATTCCTATTTGATAAGAAAGAACGAAATATGAAAAAGTAAGACCGTGGAATAATAATATTAATATGCAAAGAGAAACGCCCAGCAGTAGCAGTGGATCCCTTCACTTAGAATGTGAAAAATGCTCCGATTAATAATACTTTTATAGTTGGTATACTTAATATACCGTTATTAAGGTATATATTAATAATATAATTAGATATTATATTAGATATAATAATATAAATCCCAAAGTCTCAAGTCGATAAATTTTTGGATAAATAAATTTTTAAATTCAAATTTTTTAATTGAAATAATTGAAAAACTGTTCACAGTGTGTGGTCTGTGTTACAGACAGTAGCAGTATTAGTACTTATATGAACAAAAACAAGAATCTAATGCTCATTACTGAGGTATGTTCATGCATGATCTTCTACAGATTCGGTAGAATCTGGCGCCAAGGTCCATTCAAAAATCCCGTTGTAATAAACGGAACGCCAGACTACCGACTGTATTTTTACTGTAAGCAGAACGGTTTTTTGAGGTTGCGAAATTTTATTTAATTCTACGGTACTTTTTTTCCACTAATTTTTTATTATAACAGTTGTTCATTATTTATTTTACCGTATTAATTTATTTATTTCACTTATCAAAATTTATTTACTTGAAATTATTAAATTTTATCAGCACATACTATAGCGCGCTCACGAATTTCGATCCTGACTTTTTTTTTTATGTAAAAAGTGACATGCCACAGACTAGATAAAATAAAATGTGTAGTAATCCTCCTATAGATACGAAACTATAGTTAAAAAAAGTAATTCACAGCTTGCATCTACAGCCACCAGAGTGCACAGAAATTATTTCAACATAAACTGTAGATTCAAAACGGGATAGCCTACTAAAGTTAGCACCCCAGAGATTTTTTTTTTTAATTTTTGATTTTTTCTTCTATGAAGTCTGCAGCTCTTTGTTTGTCTTTTACTGTTCACTATCAAAATTTGTTCGTTATCCATTTATTTATTTTGAAAATAATTTATTAATAATGTACCTTTAAGTTAGCCCCCCTATCGCATGTTTTTAATATTTTGGTTGCAATTTAGGTTATTAAACCTCTGTTTTTGATTGTTCATGTATATTTAACATTTGTTCCTATTTCAAATTGTTTAGTTGTTGTTTTATTAACATTTTTAATTAGCTGAATGTATGTATTCTAAATATTCGCACCGCGCATGCGTCAACTTTACGTATATAGACTTTTTTGCGTGGTCTTTTGAAAATTATAGTGACAAGCACATTTCATGTGTAAAAAATTAAAAAATCTACAAGTGTAATTTTTTAAGAATCACCTTTTAATTAATTTAAATAATTAAAAAAAAATTGTTGGACGTCAGCCAATGTCAATGTCATTAAGTAAATAAATAAATAACTAATAAATATTAATTTCATTTTAAATTTCTTAAAAAATTTCGAAACAATGGTTAATTAATGAATGTATATTTTTATTAACTAACTAACGATATAATGAAAAAAAAATTTTGAAATTAAAAAAAAAAACTCTGGGGTGCTAACTTTAGTGAGCTGGAGTATATAATTTCTAGAGAACTGCCATCTTAAATTAATGCAGCTTCAAAACTTAACATCGTTTAGCTCATAAGAATTAGCGTCAACATGAAATCGCACTTCAAAAGTAAAGTAACATATTGAACTTTCAGCGAGAAAGTATAAAATTCAAATTATCAATTCCTTCAATCTCAAAAAATGTAGAAATTTTGTTATGTTTTTATACAAATTAAATTTTTGTAGTTGATTATTAGATTTTCAATACAAACTAAGAAGTACACGCGACTCAGTCATTAAGTTTTTCATTGCCACTAGATACTATGAGAAAAAAAAAAAAAACTTTCATTTTCTTATTAGGATTTGAGCTCTAAAATTAAAAAACAAACGACCTTCCATACGATTATAGCTCTGTCCGGGATATTTGATTTATTTGTGACTTTTTAATTTTGCGCGGGGACATCACAAATTTTAAATAAAAAATGTTAAAATTACTTCACGAATACAAAATTATCAAAACAAACTATGAAACAACTTTATATATGTATGTTTGTAAACATAAAACATATTTTTCTTATTAAATTTCATTTAGTAACTAGACTAAATAGACGACGAAGTAACATTGTTTGAATTTTACTTTCATCCGATAAGCCAGCTGTTCAGGATGTAGGCAATTTTCATTGGACGCTGTACACATTCTATGATTTCTTAGTCGTTGCCTGTAGGTGGCATTGTTACTCAATTGAGCGGGTTTCAAATGATTTTTCCTACGATTTTATAAAATATAAATATTATGATTGATAATTCAAGTCTATCAATCTCATCCAAAAGATATACGCGACTAATTTTCATGAAATTTTATCGATGCTACTAGTTTCTTTACGGAAAATAAAAGTTTAATTTATTTTTATAATAATTTTATGAACATTTCATATCCGTGGGAAAAGTACAAACTTTAAATTAAGAATGTAAAAAAATTTCTTATGAATACAAAAAAATTTACAGAGTAAACTACTAACTAAACTATCCAACAACCTTCTATGCGTATGTTGTTAAACATATTGTTCTAATTTAATTTAATTTATTAACCAGACCAAATAGATAATACGCTAAACATTGTTTGAGTTTTACTTTCTTCAGATATACCAGCTGTTCAGGGTCTCGAGAATTCTCATTAAGCAGTGTGTACATTCTATGATCTTTTGGTCATTTCCTGTAGGTGGCATTGTTATTCGATTCACCGGGTTTCAAATAATCATAATTTTTAGATAATTCGTATTGTAATTATGCGTTTCATGCATTGTCTTATTTACTAGCAACAATATTATAATAATAATAAATGATAATTTAGGAGCTGATTTTTAAAATGGTATCTTTTCATTTTTGATTAATCGAGAAACAGAACTGATTATCTCCAATTCTAAATATTTTTATCAAACTTTTTTAATTTTGCTATAAAGTGCTATCGGTTATGAAGCTACAATTTGATTTTGATTTAGGAATCTTTATAATTCTTGAAGTAATAAATATTTAAGAATTCAAAAAACTGCTTTTTTTAAAATATGAAAAGATTCCCTTTTCGAAAATCAGCTCCTCAATTGTAATCATATCATAATAACAAATAAAAATAATAATAGTAATATTTATAATAATGGTAATATCGACAAAACCAAAAGTAATAATAGTTATAATACTAAAATTATAATATCGACAAAGCTAAAAATAATAATAGTTACAATATATTAAAAGTAATTATATCGGTAATAATAAATTGATGTTACAAATAATAGTAATATTAATATTTATTATTATTATTATTATTATTATTATTATTATTATTATTATTATTATTATTATTATTATTATTACTATAATAATTATTGTGCATTGACGTATTTAATCTAAATTAAGAATTTTTTTGATTAAAAAAAAAGCGTTAAAAATTTCTTTATGTATATAAAAATTTAAAATTCTCATTGATCATCTGGTTTATTGATTAAAACTGAAGATTAAACGATTCTTAATCATATTAAGTTTTTTAATGCTACTAGTACTATAAAAAAAAAAACTAATTTTTTGATCAGGATTTGAGCTCTTTAATTAACGAACATACGACCTTTGATATAATAATATCTTTGCCTGCAATAATGAAAAAATTGTTTAGTTCTATGAATCAGAATTATTTCGGTTCTGACAGCGTTGAATATAACTGCTTAAATTTTGTCCCTATTATAATTTTTTATTCAGATATCTCTGCATAGGAACACTTTTTAACAAGAAATCTAATTTCTAATGTTTCATATTTTCGATAACAATGATACTAATTATAATACTAAAAGTAATAATATCGGTAATAATAAATTGATGTTAAAAATGACAGCAATAATAATATTTATCATTATCATTATTATTACTTAAATAATTGTTTGTTATTTTCATTGAATTAATGTGTATTGCAGTATTAAATCTAAATTAAAATTTTTTATTATTAACAAAATGTCAAAATTCTCTTTGTATATCTAAGAAATGTATAATTTCCATTGATAATTTAAGTTATCGATTTAAACCGGAGGCGTTTACGCGGATTAGTCAGTTTAAATTTTTTAATACCACTAGCTAATATGAGAAAAGAAAACTTTAATTTTTTTATCAGAATTTGAGCTGTAAAATCAAAGAACGAACGACTTTTCATATGATTATAGCTTTGCCTGAAAAATTAATTTATTTATGAATTTTTAATATTGCGCGGGAAAAGTTTACGTTTGAAATTAAAAATGTAAAAGTATCTTATGAAACAAAAAATTTTATAGAACAAATTATCATACAACCTTCCATGTTTATGTTTGAAACATATTTTTTTAATTAAATTTTATTTGTTAACCAGTTTAAACACACAAAAATTGTATGAGTTATACTTTCTTCGGATAAACCAGATGTTCAGTGTCTGGGGAATTCTCATTGAAAAGTGTGTACATTCTATGATCTTATGGTTATTGCATGTAGAATCTTTAATGAAGAACCTTATGCAATATTAAAGCTTGATATTGCTTCATTTAATTGTAATATAACACATTTTGATTGGCACTCACACCGCATTTTCCCAATTTAGTCGGCCATATGTTTTATTTTTTAGTAAACACATTTCTCACAATGCAACCAACCCAACGTATACATGCGTATCGACTTATATGTAGTTTGTCATAACTGCGTATGACATGTAGATTTCACCTAACTTTTGTAAAACTTATTATGAAATAACATAGGTTGACTTACTTATAAAATTCTCAACATTAAAAGGATGTTTATTTATCCTGAAAAAATTTGGGGTACTCAATGACGCGCGCCAAGTACGATAAAAAATTTTTTTTTTATTTTTTAATTTTCAACAAATTTTTTTTCAATTTTTTCAACATTATGACGGTTTCTTGGTATTTTTTTGTATTTCATATCTTTTTGTAGAGAATGAAAATTATTAAAATGAGTCTAATTTTTTTTGTAAAGTGCAAATGTTATTGAGATGAGTTTCATGAACGTGGCCTTGGCGCAATTTTTTACAGTGAAACTGTTTTTGTTCGGATAAACTTATTACTATTATTATTTAATAAGTAAAACTAATTTTAAATTTCTTATAGAAGGATTTTGTTTGAGTGGAAGATAACATTAATTTTATAAATAAAATTTATTTTAGTAAAGTAGAAAAGTTTAATAAAACAGTATAGTATCAGGAAAAACTAAAGCTCGAGGCATTTTTATGAAACTACCGTGTAATAGAGACGGGTCGTTTTCTGTTTATGGCCGATACGAGTAAAGTCACTATTCTAGGTGTGAGCATATTACAGTATAACATCTACACTGAACTGAAAAAGAATCGTTTTGATACAAAATTCACTTTAAAACTAAACTTTACTCGATTTTATATCATTTCCTTTTCTCTTTTATTTATGTTTTTTTTTTTTTTTTTTTTTTCTTTTCATCTTTATATAGTAATTTATAATGATTGATAGTGATTTATAGTAAGTTACTGTGCGATCGTATTGTATCAAATGTATTAAGTTTTTCTGATAAAGTGATCTTGTCTCACAGATAATAAATTTCTGAACATTATATCTACTGAAATACATAAACTTTTTTATAAAAATAATTTCTTTTAGTATAAAAGTATTAAGTATGTTTAATGGTTAAACAATGGAAGGTGATGTATGTTGATATAGAGAAAAAAATGATTGAAATTTTAAAAATCTGACATTGCGAACAAATTAATTCGCTAAGTGAATTAAACTTAACGTTAAGAACGTTAAACATGATTCTTTGAATGGCAAATCGCTGAATCGGCTGAATTTCGAATAAAACGACTTGTGAGAAATCTTTAAAGTCTCGCTTGAATTCCATCTTGATTCTGAAATGATTATTTTTTTTTCTTTTTACTTTATGTTCTTTCTTTCTTCACTTTTCCATTCAAAAGACTTAGCTCCCTCTTTTCTTTCTACCTTCTTCTTTCTCAATCACACTATTTACAGAGTATTTTCCCTTTCTATTCGCGATTATCAAACACAGAGAGCAACCGACCAGACTTTTTTTCTTAACTTCTACTCACTTCTATTTCATCGTCATTATACTTTTCAATCTACGCCCTTATCTAGATATATAAACGATGTGATGTGATTTTCTTTTTCATTTAAAGTTCTATAATATTGATGAGATCTTCTCAATGATTTCAACCATGCTTATTAAAAATTACTAGAAATTCAAATTGCGCGCATACGCGCGCCTTAATTTCGACCAATAAGGAATCGGGGACCATATTTTTCGATATTTCGATACTAACCAACTTCAACTCAGACATGAATTTTATATTATAGTAATAATAATATTAAAACTACAGCAGTAGGTAAAAAAAAAAAAAAAAAAAAAAAAAAAAAAAAAAAGTTTCAACGGTGAGTAAGTTATTGATTTAAATATTAATAAACGTCATACGATATTATGTATGTAAATATGTATTTTAATCAATATAGTTAAAACTTACCTCGAGAATGTGCTCAACTTGGTTTTCACGATCAAGTTTTCTATTGGTAGTTGTAATCAAACCTGAAACACGCGATTTACACCAACATAAATTATATTTCATATTAATAAATGGATTTTCTGTCAACTTTTTTCGACTGTCTAATACTTAAAAATAAATATAAGCATACTATAGTATTACCTGTAGTAGAGTTAATAAGAAAATAGCCTTCAGGATTGCCACTAGTGATTGAAAAAGTAAAATCTTGAGGTGAAATATCTCCATCGAATGCTTTTATTTCAAGTACACTAACGCCAGCTGGAGAATTTTCAGGAATGGTCGAATAATAAACGGGAAATTCTGTTAGCGGTGTATTGTCATTTTCATCTAAAACTTGGATATACATTTGCAATTGTGAGCTTAATGGAACGACACCATGATCCTGAGCGTACACAGTTAGCCAATATCCTTCTTTTGATTCAACATCCAACACAGCTTTGGTTCGTATATTTCCTAAAAACAAAATAAAAACATTTTCTTTTATTTTTAAGTTACAAGTTATATCACAATAACATATCTATCTATCTATATAAAGTACAAGATGGTCTGAAAGGATTGAAAGAACAGGAAGGCAACGGGTATAAGGAAAAAGAAAAAAAAAAAAAAAAAGTAAACAATTGCGGGATCATAAATAATATTGTGCAGGAAATTTCATGGTTTTTTATAGAATAAAAATCATAAAATTTTTATCGAGTGAGTAATCTGGTTTGACGTAAATAGAGTGATAAGATGAATGAAATGAGTTTAAAAGTTATCGGTGAAGGGGGAAAGGGGTTGAGTAAACTTTTATTATTATTCATGACTTTGACATTGACTAATTTATTTTTGATTTTTTATCTCTTTATCGGTATTGATTGTGATGAATATAACATTTAAAATGACTTAATTATTTATTATATAATTTAATTTTATAATTACCAAACTTACATATTAATTCGTAATATTATAATTTAGCCTATTAATAAAATTTTAATAATAATTTCAAGTATTTATTATATGGTACATGTACACGCACCCAATTAATAATATATTGAATAATGACTAACTTTAAATCCAATACTCGATAAATTATTTTACAGTAAATCGAACTACCCGATAAATAGATAAATAGTGGTCGCCGGTCAAAAGTTTTCTCTCTTTCTCTTTTATTCTCTATATATAATCTGTAGTTATACTTTAATTTTTATTTTTATTTATTTACAAAACTATTTGACCAGTATACAAATATTTAATTAGTTGATTATGATTATTATATTATTTAAATGATGTATATATGAGTGGGTGGTTATGATTAATAACGAATAGTATTAAATAAGATTTACAGAGGATATAAGAGATTTAAAACAAATAAATATATAACATATATATATATATATATATATATATATATATATGGAGAATAGATATAATAGAGGATTTTGAAGTTTGAGAGTTTGAGATGAGAGGGTAAATGATAGAGAAAGGTTTTAAGTTATGGGAATGCTATAAGGGTCTTTCGGATCCGCCTTGGTCGTGTACTCTTGTCTTCTCGTTCTCTGGTTTCGTATCTGATCTGTGACGAGATTTCCACCCCTGACTAGTACCTCTAACTATCGAGCCACTCAGTGCAGCCTCTCAGGCTTCATATATCAGGCCCCCTGAGTTGGCTTTTTTTTTTTAAGGCTTTTCAAGCTTTTTAATTTTTTCAGGCCGAGTTTTTTAAAGGCTTAAGAAAACCATACGCTTTTTTCTTTTTATTATTGATTAAAAAATAAATAAATTTCTTAATAATACTATTTGATATTGAGCCAAGTTAAAACTAAAGGACATAAAATAATTAGAGTAATGATATATTGTCAGCTATTTTCATAAAATAACATGTACATCAACTACATACATATATATTTGCATATCAAACGTGTACAATAGTAAACGTGAAATGTTTTATGAATAACTATTCTCTAACATGTCTGAATATATACAGTGGTATACATTCACACCACACCGCGATTTAATATCACACAAAGAGTGTCACCAGCGGAGAAAAATGAACACATAACACACTAATGATTTTTCACCAAATATAAATTCTATTGTATTTTGAATCTTAAGATTAATTTTTTTTTTTTAATAATAATAGTCTCTCTTATCTGATTATTAAAGTTGTAGTTATATACTGATTAAATTTAGATTAATAGCATTACAACGACGTGTACGTTAATAATATTTAGTTTGACAATCATTTGTGATTTATTAGCTTTAATTTTGTTTGTTAAAATAATAAAAAAGTTTGTTTAATATGGGATTCGGTGGAGCATTTTAACTGGAGATATAGTCCGGAACAGAGCGTTAGACATAAGTTGTAGGTTCAATTTTATATCATCACCTGTACTGCTGTAATACGTGTTATGGGTATAAAAGTTTATTCTTTGTGCGTTGAGTAAATATTATTGGACACTGTTGGATTGGCGTACCATGTTATATACAATATAGGCTACAGAATAAAAAAAAAAAAAAAATTTATACATACAGTACAATAATCTAATTTTGCTCATCATAAGAGTGTCCAATCAAAATAAAGGCTATAAATCAAGCGATTAACAGACAAATCGACAATACGTGACTAACTTAAGTTTTATTTCAAACAGATGAAATATTAGTTGAAAAAAAAAAAAAAAAAAAAAAAAAGTAGATGAATAGATGAATATAGGGAGAGCGTGCCAAAAGCATTAATGCAGAGCTAAAAGTACACAGGGCGCGGTTTTAGCAAATAAGCTTGTAATAATAATAATAAGAGAGTCACCATATGTGCGTGGGTAGTTATAGTTATAGTAAAATGGGTATTATTCTCAGCTCGTCTACTCTAATTAAGCCTCCTGGTCTATTATAATTATTGTAATAATAATGCAGAGTCATGAGTTATTGTTTGTTGTTAAATAGAAACCCGATAAATATGGCGAAGGAATTAATCAACCGAAAATATAAAAAAAAAAATATATATATTTATTTATATAATAAGCCGTATACATTATTTGGTATTAATCGTATGTAGTAGTGTCTATGAAAAATATTAAAATATTAGCATCGAGGGATTTTGGGAAAGCAATCAATTTACTATATATATATATATATATATATACGATTCAAATTATTCCGATATGTTGGTGGAGCATCTGGCACTCGTTGTGCTCTTACTGCTTGAAAATAATATAGAATTTATAGATATATAGATTAAATAACATTATTATTATTATTATTATTATTATTATTATTATTATTATTATTATTACTATAGATGGCAGATCGCTTACACTGAATTTTTTTCGGCAATTAGTTAATTCACTACGCATTCAACACTAGATATATTTTATTACGGATTTTACTTATATCTGATGAAAAGTCAATAAATAAATGTTGAAAATAAAACAAAGATAAAGATTGAAAAAGCCGATAAAGGTTCTCGTATCATTAATTTACGAAATAGCCAATTGTTTGGGGGTAACTTTTGAGGCTGCTGATCGGGATAGAGATTTTATGAGTGTAAAAAGTTATTTGCTCTGGTTCACTGTGGGTAGCCTTTTCTAAATATATTGCTAAAAATAATGAAAACGATTTTTAGGGATTAATTTCTTGATGTGGTTTAAATTAAAAATTTTTTTATAATTTTAATAATTTTTCTCCTATGGTTATTCATCATTCATTTTATTTTTTTTTACTGGTGAGATTAATTTCCATATATAAAATGAATAGAGTCGACGGTGAGCATCGCGATGGTGTAAATGGATATTATAAGCTGAATTTAAAATAGTAAAAACACAGCTCCTGGTAAACCAGGAGAGTTTGTAGCGTGACGAATTCGCATAAAAACATCAAGACCACACCCTGGGTGAATGAATTAGTTTTAATCTCAGCACACACACTCTTCTTACAACAGCCCTAAAATTAACGTCTGTTGTTCATTAAATATAAGGCTCTACTTCTCTATAGCCATTTACATCATATCATGTAAGTGTCTCGTTTGCGTGCTACTTTTCTGCACGCTATTTTTAAGCTTATACCCCATACCGTTTATCCACACGAATATATATCCACCAATATATCATCTATATAAAATTATTTTTTAATTTTTATTTAAAAAGGATAGCTTACAGAGCAGTACTATTTACAGTATGGACATCTTTCAATAGTATTTCTTTTTGTACGATTATAATATATATATATATATATATATATATATATATATATATATATATATATATATATATATATATATATATATATATACCGAAGATATCCGTCAAACTATGTATCAATCAAATGTTGTATGTTACATGTACCCCACGTAATAATAATAATAATAATAATAATAATAATAATAATAATAATAATAATAATAATAATTCTACGATTCCTTTGCTTCAGAAAAAAAAAAAAAAAAAAATTAATTAATTAATTATTTTTCAAACAAGTTTTTTTAATTTTTTTTATCTCTATCCGGTAAACGGAAAAGGTTATACAGCTGAAAAATTAAAGCTGTTTGTTATAAAGCCACTCTTAAAAATGGATAAAAGTGATTTTTAAAAAAAGTGATCTAAAGAGAATAACAAAAATTTGTTTGGCATGAGTTTACTGTAAGTACAAGTAACCGCAAATAAGCTCGAGGTATAACGGCATCAAAGCTTTTTAATGAAATTAGATGGTCTCTTTGGTGGTTTCGATGGCACATGGGCGATGCGTAATAGTGGTCTTAAACCGCGTGCCTCTAGTAGTCACCAGGGAAATGCCGATCAACCTCAGGCTATTTCTTTCTTATCGTTAAGTCTACATCTTCTTTTTCATCGTCATCATCATCATCATTATTGTTGTTGTTGTTATTATTATTTTTATTTTTTTTGGTACAGAGTTAGCAACCATACCACAAATTTTTCCTAAATTTTCACATCGTACCGTGTTTAATGTTTTTTATTATCTCAAATACCCATAAGCACAACAGTGCTTGAGAAAAATTTAATTCACTTTATCAGATTATTGTTTTTTGTTTTAAATAAGTCCAGTGTTAAAAAAAAAGATAAAAAGTTTAATCCTTCATGTACACAAAGTTGATTTTTTTAATCCGTCGTTTTATTGCTGTTGGAATAAAAATATTATTAAAATAATTACTTTGCTCGCTTAATGACCTTTATATTCAGAATAAAAGTGTGCTTTTTCAAATATAAACGGAATTCAAAACAACTCATCCAGTACAATTCACAGAGTATTAATTAAATTGTCACTTAATTAAAAATATTATAAATTTTTATATTTTTTTTTTTAATTGTTATTAAAATTTTTCCTCGAGTAATTAATTATCAGGTCAACTAATATAGTAAGTAAACTGTATAATATTTATTTTCATTTTACTGGTACTGTATTATTATAATTATTATTTTTTGGACCCTCAGATGAAAGTCCTTAGTCAAAAATATTCTTATCCGTCTGAATACCCGGAAAGACATAAAGCCAAAACTTTCATAGAAATAAACTTTATCTTATTTTTTGTACATTTTTTATTTTATCATTCTTTTTAATGATGGTACTATGATAAATATGAAAATATACTTATAGACATAAAGATACAAGATTCAAAGTAGTTTGTTTTAAAACGTGTATCTTTGGCTACGAAACTGGGACAAACAGAAATAATAATAATAATAATAATAATAATAATAATAATAATAATAATAATAATAATGCAGTACTCGGTACTTGGTCGGGTAACATAAACAGTATCAGGAATACTAGCACCAACCAGACTAGATGTATTTAGCGACAAATGAAAAGGGATGCAGCAAGTTTACTAATAGACATACTATTTTACAAAGTTAAGTTATACACCTTGAAACTACCGTTCAATTCTATCCTACTGTGTCTTCGAGTATAGAGTCCCCAATTTATAGAGCAAGAGAGATAAACTTTGCTCGTTTACAGATTTAGTAAAGACGTTTATAAACTTTATAGTTTGTATAAACTATGTATTCAAATTATTACAATCTCACAATCTGTTGTAAGCGAATTACTTGTTGTAATGAATCAATATAATATTGATGTGTGTACAATTTATTTATATAATTTTTAAACTTTATTTGCAAATTGTAAGCTTGTTTTTAAAGTTCAATGCATATATATTCGTTAGATTTTATAAACATGATAATAGTAAAGTTTATATGTAAACACACACACACACACACACACACACAGAGAGAGAGAGAAAAAGGTGGTAGAGATAAGAGATAAGGTATAAGGCATAAGGGTAATGGAGGTGACAAGGAGAGAATTTTAACTTATTTCCATGGAAATAGTATTTTCGACCGTTCACTCGTTCACTCCCAGCTCTATTACTTCAAGAGTAACTTCTCTACTCCTCTCTATTCTCTAGTGTATGTAAGTAAATATATAACTTGCGATCCAACGTGGATGTATATAGAATAAGAAGCCTCTTGACTTAATCTGCGATTCACATTCGAGAATTCAATATATGCTGCAAAGAAAAAACAAAAACAAAAATAAAAAATAACCAAAATAACGGCATATCAGTGTATCCAGGTGCAATTTTATCCGTGTTCATTTATACTTTTAAAGATTACGGAAAAAATAAATTTCAGTATTCATACTATTGTATGCCATCGTATGATATATATATATATATATACGTAAGATTATCTACCGGATTGTCCGTTGGAGAAGATCGTAATCCCCGGAATTTGCTCGTTAGCTTTACGACTCTTACCATACGAGAAACGAGAAATGGCGATGGTTTAACACTGTACATCTATCTATATACACATGACAATATTTACGACATTGTTATTATTTCCTGAATCACATCCTAAATAATTTTCCAGTCTTTTTCACATGTTTATTAAATTTTATTACACACACTATCATGTTTTATTACTATCAGCATTTTATTTTCTTTCAAATTTTAATTATTTCGATTTTTATCATTTTTTCATTTTCATTGTATAGTAGTTTAAAACTTCTGTAGTACTTTATTTTGTTTTTTAAGGGGGATAGCCACTGTAAAATTTCGGAAAAAAAATTTTTTTTTTTTTTTCATTAAACTGAAGTTTATATATTCAAAATTATGTATTTCAAATTTTATAGAAAAATTCCGAATAGTTTTCGAGTTATAGTCATTTTTATAAGAGCGCGTCGATTGACCGTTTTACGCGCGGCGCTTCGACGAAAACGTCGCCTGCTCGCTCCGTCTTTGATTCGTACGGGTTGGCGATTGTTTTCCCTCACGATTGTCAACCGTTACAATTATTTGACTTTTAACGTATATTTTTTCTTATTGTTGAGATACTGTACCTCATAGTTTAGTTGTTTTGTATGAATACACACTCGTTCTTTAATTTATTGAGTTTCTTAGTGTACTCGTTATTGTTTACTTACTTATTTTTTTAAATCTTCTGATCTTTTTTTTGTTTATTTAACAAAAAAATTTGTTAAATAATGGATCGTAAACAAAGTAAAGTTATTAAAAACGAAAGAAAACTGCCAAACGACAGGAAAAAATTTAATCGACCGCTCAACAGATATGAAACTGAAAAAATACTGGCTCTCAACGACGTGATAGTGCTTCCAAGAGGAAATTATCACAAAAATCTGATTGTACAATTGATTCGAGTATTAGCTACAAAATTATAAATTTTTTTCGATATTTAATTTACTAAGTGGCTGTGTATCGTGTAAAAAGTGTGGTGGTGATGTAAACTTTACTGAGACAAGTATTCGAGGATTAGGTTTTAAACTAGTTGTGAATTGCAAAAATGTGATCCAGTTTTGATAAATTCATGTCCACTCATCAAGAATGCGTATGAAATTAATCGCCGTTTCATCTTTGCAATGCGGATAATTGGTATTGGGTTATCTGGAGCTGAAAGATTTTGTGCTTTCATGGATTTACCACGACCAATGTTCCATAGCTTTTACGATCGTCTGGTCACACAAATCAGAAATGCAGCTAGAAACTGTTGTGATTTAGTGTTGAAAAAGCTGCTAAAGAAGAAATCCAAGAAACCTGCAAGCATTTAAAATCCAATGACATTCCTGGAATTTCTGTCTCCGGTGACGGTAGTTGGAAGAAAAGAGGGTTTAAATCTTCATTTGGTATATCTTCTCTAATTGGTTACTTCACTGGCAAAATCGTAGATGTAAGTATGAAATCCAGTTATTGTAAGATGTGTGCGCTAATGAGCTCAAAAAAGGAACAGCTGAATACGATCAATTTATGCAAGACCATGCTCTAGACTGTCCAATAAACCATGAAAATTCTTCTGGACAAATGGAGGTAGATGGAATAAAAGAGATGTTTATGCGATCAGAGTTATTACATAACGTTAAGTATGTAAACTATATAGGTGATGGTGACACTAAAACGTATAAAAATATTTGTGATGCTAAACCGTATGGGGACATGGTGAAGATAAAAAAAAAAGGAATGTATTAATCACGTGCAAAAACGAATGGGCAGTCGACTAAGGGCTTTGAAGAAGCAACGAACTAACAAGAAGACAAAAACAGGAAAAGAAGAAAATACACAGAAAAGTTTAGGTGGGAAAGGTCGATTAACGGACAAAGCAATTAATGAATTTACAAAGTATTATGGTTTAGCAATCAGACGTCATTCTAATGATGTTGATGAGATGTATAATGCTATTTGGCAAACATTTTATCACAAGTTTTCATCACCCGAAGATCCGCAGCATTTTCTTTGTCCTGAAGGTGCAAATTCGTGGTGTCAATTTCAAAAGCTGTGGCAACAAATACTTTGGACTCATTAGTTGAAAAACCACCACTTCCTGCAGATATTGCGGAAGCTTTAATACCGATTTATGAAGATCTATCGAATCCAGAGTTATTGGAACGATGTGTCGGTGGGTTTACACAAAATAATAATGAAAGCTTCAATGCATTAGTGTGGCAGCTCGCCCCAAAAACAAATTCTTCTTATTCCCTTATTGTTGAAATAGCTTTATATATTTCAACAATAACATTCAATGATGGGGCTCTAGCAACTCTGAAGATATTAGAGAATCTCGATGTTAAAGTAGGACCAACACTCTACTCATACTGCGCTGAGCGCGACGCTACTCGGGTTAAAACTGCTGAAAGCCGCATGGAAACGGCCAGTAAAAAAATAAAAAAAGTCAAGGTCAATACTAAAGATAAGGAGGAAGAACCCTCATATGGCCCAGGACTTGATAGTTTGATGTGAGTATGAATATTTTGTGAAAGACTAGATTTTAAAGTTGCGAGAATCTTCTTAAAACTTTACTCGCGTTTTTCTCAAAACGACTTTTTTCAAACTTTCCGGTACTGTAATTTTCGTAAATATGAACCGATTCTCAATTTTTTTGTTTCCCCGTATTCGTCTACTTAGTGGCTATCGTCGCACGTAGGGGATTTTGAAAATTTTAATTTTTAAGATTTTTAAGGCTGTTTGAGTCCAAAAAATGAGGAAAAAGACGAAAAAATTTTCAATATGGCGCCATTTTTTCTCAAATCAAAATTTTCAAAATCCCCTACGTGCGACGATAGCGACATTCCTATAGATTAAAATGCCGTTTGGTTTTTTTGTTTCAGATAATCCGTTTTTGAGTTACAGTACCGGCAATGGAGGGGGAAATTTTTTTGGTGCTCTACAAAAATGTTTATAACTTTGTGATAACAAAATATTTTTGAATAAAAATTTAGGAGAATTATCCTCAACATATACTTTATAAAACAAAAAAAACCCGATCCCCAAATTCCTTTATTATCCTAGTAAAAAAAATTCCCGAAAATTGCCTATTTTTTCCAGCGTCACAGTGGCTATCCCCCTTAATGTTCTTAATACCTATATAAACACATGTGCATATGTATACATCCAGCTACTAGCGGCAATTGTAATTACTATTGTTGTTTTTTTTTTTTTTTTTTTTTATCATCATTTTCTATTTGGTGAGTACCAAATCCGGACTCAACATGTTCTGACTCACTGAATGCGTGACTACATTTGACACGGTTAAAAAATAAAATAGAAAAAAGCATGCAAGCGATTTTCCACACGGTTTGAGATTCATAACGCGCTTCGTACACATTGGACATTACGTCGTGTTCATTGGACCATCCGCCCAGAGCAGAGATAGTCCGGATAAATCTGCTTCTTTTTTTATACTTTTTTCTATTCAATGCACTCAGTGATGCTGTGCCACAGTAGTGTACTTATTTCTTTTGCTATTATGATATTTTTTTAGTATTTATACCTAATAAAATTTTAAGTATTTTTTTGATCCCTTAATTTTTTCCACTAATGTATATAATAACACTAGCTAAGAGTTTAGGTGTTGATCTATATTATACAAGTAAGGACCAGAAGATGATAGATTGGACCGTTGGGCTAATGGATTAACGTTCGTCACTTATCGACGATTCATTCTCTAAAGTTATCTAGTGACGTACTTTGAAAGTATATAGGCATATACAAATTAGAATATATTAGGGTATATATATGTAATAAATATAAAATTACAAAAATAGATAAAGATGAAAAAGTTTTAGTATATATATATATATATATGAGTCGTTAGTTTATTGGGAAAAGGATTTTAAGTCCCAAGCGATCTTCCGGTTGGACGATGAAACGCACGGGATCCATTACTCATGCTGCATCGAGACAGTAACGAGTAACGCTGCGGGTAATTAACCCCGGTACAAACACCTACGTACAATCACAAGAGACCCGTACCGTATTATACCACTACTCAACTGCTGTTGCTGTTGCTGCTGCTGTTACTGCTATTCTCCAACCAACTTGGATTCAAGATTCAAGACACATAACAACATAACACCAACTATGCTTGCAATTGCTATTTTTAAAAGTACACCTGGTCACTGGGACATAAATCTCATCATTCCCACGCAATAATACAATTCTTAATATCAATAATGTTAATAATGATAATAATAAATAGTAACAGCTCAGGATTTTTTTTTTCTTCAAAATGTTTGCATCTCTATAGAATAAATTTATGTTAAAAAAGAAAAATATTATTTGTATATGTAGAAATTAAAATTTTCATTCATTTTTTGGCTCGTGAGTTTTTATCATTGTCATATTCACGACATTTCATTTTCCGTCTATACTGACTATACTGTATATATAACGTACGTAGTATTTTTCACCATTTGTGTCAAGAATTTCATATTTACAGAAACACTCATAGGTACTCTACAAAAATAACAGTGTACTCTTTTATTTACTTAACTTGGCACATCAACAAATTTATTTAATTAATAATAAAAAATTAAGGTCAACATCTCTGGGTAATAGAAAAGTATAATTGCAGTATCCGCATAATTGGTACTATATATATAGGATGTGGAATACCAATTTGGATATATTTATTTTTTCATCGAGAAGTTTGATTAACGATGAGAAAGCTAAAATACCATCTTTAATTATCTATACTCTTGATAAACACAAGTAGCAATTGTCGGTTTGCTGTAATTATTATTTACACGTGTAATTAGAGAGTAATTGAGAATGCAGGAGGTAAAAAATGATGATAATAATGATAGATTGGTGTTTATATAGATATGTTTTCTCGCATAAACTATTAATAAATAATATAAATTGATTCATAATTGATAAAAAAAAAAAAAAATTAAAAGTATTACAGAGAAATAACTATTTAAATATATAAATAAATAAGTAAATGAATTTTTATTGTGCAGCAACCTGTACGGTTGACAGGATAATCGCGATTATCTGGGCGCTTACAATAACGGCGCATTCTATCCTTGTTTATGCGGCTGGACTATATAATTAACAAATAGTTTAAACGTTAAACGTGAGAAGGTGTTTGTTTGTTTGTTAGTCGTTGTAGTTGCTAGAGCCTGTTAAATTGTTATAAGTTGTCAAGCAATGTGGGTATTTTATTGAAATTTTTTTTATTAAAAAATTCTTTAATAAATAATTTTGATATAAATAAAATTGTCTTTATTTTTCCCAAGTATCGATCGATAAATTCTGAAATTGGCCGGATAGGATAGGGATTTAAAATTGTAAATGATGTATTTGTCTGAGACCGTATGCCCCGGATAGGGAGACGTAATGTGGTAGAAAGTGATGCTTATATTTGAATAAGTCAAAAGAAGGATAGGAAAGTAGAGAGAAAGAATAAGAAAAAAGTAAGCAAGTGAACGAATGAAATACTGAGATAGGGAATGAAAAAATACTTAATTAAAATTGCTTATTATCCAACTTTTATTAATATTTAATTTCTTTGGATATCGTCTGAATTATTGGTTTATGCATTATTCAATGTGGTGCGCATAAAAAAATGCCTGAGTAACAATTTAAATAGCTATTAATATATATATATATATATATATATATATATATATATATATATATATATATATATATATATATATATATATATATATATATATATATATTTTATAAAATTTGTAAAAATTATAATAAAAATTAATTTTTATAAAAAATAATGTGTAATTTGTTGATAATATAATTATAATATATGATATTTTAATACGAGTTTAATATAAGATGAAAATGTAAGCTGCTCTTAAAGTGAAATCGGAGACAGAGAATCCGGTATAATTTATAAGGTTCCATGGTATATCGTAATATAGTAGGTATATAAGGATGCTAGACTGGTTATTTGTATTTGTATATATAAAATAAATTTAATATATACTTTGTATTGTGGTATATTTACAAAAAGACGTAGGAATGTTAAAGGAGTAACGTGTGGGCGTAGTGAAACCGCCCTGGAGCATGTAGTAGAGTAAAAGTGTTCTATAAGTGTACTGTATTTATATGTGTATATCTATACTGTTGTTGCCCGTGGGCCCTGCTTAGAGATTGTCAGAGAGAGACATTGCATTGAGGTTAAATAGCTGAACCCCGGGGACCTACAGGTCAAATGCCTAAATTGCCGCGTCACAGTCCGTAAAACAGGACAGACTAACCGTTTATCCGACCGTGGTATTAAAACTCTAAAACCTAGGAACAATATGTCTAATAAAATGAAATAAAATAAACATTATTATTATTTATTTATTTATTTATTTTTTTTTTTTTTTTCCCATTTATATTGATTTATCTTTTTTGCACTGTTATATATTAAAAAAAAAAAAAAAAAAAACTCACGTACCGTGTTTTTCTTTTCTCTAACGGCCTCCATTTTCCACTCAAGAAAAGAAAAGACACAACATTAAATGAAAAAGCTAAATTGAAGAAAAATAAATAAAAGCATGAAAAACGAAATAATAATTTTATCTATAGATAAATATATCCTAGAGGCTTTTCTGTTGGGTCCTTGTTATAGTTTTATTCCTTAGAGAGTAAACTCGCGTGTCGGATAAATTAGCCGTAAGATTGACACTAACGTCGAGCAAGTGAATGTCGCGATGGTAGATTTGCTGCGGTACTTGCAAAAGAAAAATATACACAACTATCAACTAATCAAGTATTTTTTCTTTTTTTTTTGTTCTTCAAATGCTGTAAGAATCAGTCATTTATTCTTAAACAATCAATAAGAAATGAGACAGCTTACATGGATAATATAAATATATATATGTTTTTTTTTTATTTTTTTCCTTTTTTTCAGGTGTCGGCTGAGGTTTTTTAATAATTGACAGGCGATTTAACTGAACGTTATGCTCATGTAACTCACGAGCGTAACCTTCTCTTATTTTAATATATAATATAAATTTATGATGTTATAAGGGTAAGAGCTTTTTTATAATAACTTTAACCTATTTTCGTATCTTTGTATACCTCAACAATATTTTTATTAAATTTATTGGAGCTAGGCTATTATACATTATCGATTAAATTATTCAGAAAATTTTGCAAAGTCATCATTAATCGTACACTTTATATAAGATTTTCTCTGGTTCCGCTTCAGCTCTACTCAATGGGGTACGTGTCTCAACTTTTAAGTAATTTTTAAGTAATACGCATATACAATCGATTCTGGATTATTAATTGAGGTAGCTTGTATTAAAATAACATCAATCTAGAATCTAGAATAATTTATAAATTATATTTCAGATAAATATTGTAAATTTTTTTAGTAGACAATAAATTAAATTTTTAATTTCAATTAGTTTTATTGAGTCGTATTTGGTAATAAAGAATGTCTGGCCAATGAAATTTTAAATTGAGAATTCTACGGGTGGATTTTTGTGCTCAGTAATCGAGTGTACATTGGACAGTATAGAATAGAAGTTGTCAAGAGGAAAGTAAATAGGAATAAAAAAATTATCATGATCACGAGGGACAAGTTGTACACAGTAGATAAAAATAAATAAATATAACAGACTATTTATTTATACTGAACAGTTTAGATTTTTACAATTTCCCAGAGAGATTCATTTTTTATTATTGAAAGTAAAAGTGAAGAATGTCTATCCGCATTACTGTTGAACAATTAAATAAAAAAAATTCTCGAATTAATGAAATATTTTTTAAAATAAATTATTCATTAGCTATTGTTATTATTTTCCGAATAATGCGTTTCCTGATTGTCAAACAGACAGAATCTCTATTATCAATTATAATAGCGTGGAATACTTGAAATTATTTAAAAAAAAATTTTTTATTCCATTGAAAAATGTTATCGCAACGGAAAATGTGTTATTTCGTACACGATAATAGTTGTTCCTCGTATCGAATTAGTATTGGGTTGTATTGAGGCATATTACACGTGTACTATAGTACCATATATATATATATATATATATATATATATATATATATATATATATATATATATATATGAAATAGTATTCGCGTGGTTGGAATATTATATATCGAGGAATATAAGGTTAAAGAAAGAGAGAGAGAGAGAGAGAGAGAGAGAGAGAGAGAGAGAGAGAGAGAGAGAGAGAGAGAGAGAGAGAGAGAGAGAGAGAGAGAGAGAGAGAGAGAGAGAGAGAGAGAGAGAGAGAGAGAGAGAGAGGTAAAAATAACAAAAAGAAATAAAGTAAATGGATATAGGCAGAGAAAGGGTAAAGGAAAAGGATCGAAAGGGCAGTACCCGTAAGACGAGAAATCGATTCCCGTTGCAGCTTGCACGAAAAATCGTATGTCTGATTTATCCTGTACGATAAAGTATGTATGTACGTATAAGGGGGAAGTATTACTTCCATTGCACCATTCTCCTTTTATTTATGATATAAATACAAATTCTTAATTTGCTATAAAATATATTCAATCGTTTATTGATTTAAATAAATACGGATTAAATTTTATTTAATATCACATGGGTATTTATATTATAATTATATTTATTAGTCAATCTGTTTTATGATTAACACTTTTAACTGTTCAGAAAAATTTCAAATAAAAAAAAAAAAAAATCAATAATGTTTATTGAAAATGTATCTAATTATAATTATAATAGTTAGTGAATACAAACAATTCTCATAAAGTGTAGTAATAACCAAGTTTATTATGAATTTATGAATATAAGTAACAAATTAAAGATTTATACACCGTACATACATGTATACAGATGATTAAGTGTAGGTCACTTTGTAATTACAGTGTATATTCATGTATTATTGACTTAACTTAATTGTAAAGTAATCTTCCTATTCACAAACCTCAGGATTAATTAATGCCATCTATCTATCTATCTATCTATATGTATTCTCTACACTTTCCTATTCTCCAATGACAATTTAATAGTCTCTCTATAAGATCTTATATGTGTATTATTATATATTTGTGTGTGTCCTCAGTATAAAGTTAACTTTAGTATATATGATGTATATATACATAGTGATTTATAACAGGAGCTAGCTAGATAGATAAAACAAATCGATGAATTTGAAACACCATGTAGTGTATACATATATTATTATTATTATTATTATTATTATTATTATTATTATTATTATTATTATTATGTTAAGATTCATTGAATGGAATTTTAGATGATCAACAAGTTGAGAATGCTTTCAATGCGACCAGTTTATTCAATCGTATATCATTGACCGTTTTCTCAATGCACTTGTTGTGTTTTATTTTTTGTACTTATTTTATGCACTAAAAACCCTATTTACTATCAATTATTTCCTTTAAATTCTTCTTTTAAAGAAATTATAATTTAAATATTTATACATCCCTATTTACGATGTTTAATAATTAATAAAATTAATAATAGTAAAGCCTATAAAAATTATTTTAACATACTGGTAGTAGACAATGATGATGATGATGATGATGATGATGATGATGATGATGATGATGATGATGATGATAATAAATCAACATGATGTATCAGGAGAGTACCTGAATAATCTAATTTCCAATGACAGTCTCTACTAATCTCTATCGTACATAATTTTGATTTATAATTACGGCCACGTCAATCATTAATCCATCGTATCATTGGTATCATTAACTATTAATGGAAAATTTGTTCCTCTATTCTCACCCAGTATCCACATTATCATTTTATTATTGTTTTGTATCAACGCTACGTAATAATTTTTAATTAAAAAAATGTCATGATAATGTTTTTTTATTTTTTCTTTTCACTTATGACTTCCAAAACTACCAACCTTTAGATCAACCACTGTCTGTCTGGGTTATTTTTACATACTATATGTTTATAAAATGATACTGTGGAAATAACAGAGGAACATACTTGATATTACGAGTATAGATATACGTATATTTTCTTATAGGTATAAATAATAATTCACGTGATCACATCTCCATGGTAATCGGTTTCTTGCTCGTATTCCTTAACTGCTCCCTTAAACTCATTCACACATCTAAATGTTATTTTATGTGTGTATGTATACGTGCATGTAAGGTAGAATATAGAAATAAAGTTTAGCCACTCGGTATCCGTATACGTATCGCGCCAAGTAATAATTCAAATTAAATTTTCGCTTCTCTGCATCTCTTCACATCTTTGTCTGATTATCCTCCTTCTTTTTACTTCTTCCATTATTATCGTCAAAAACACACACAGATTTTTTTTTACCCCACAGTCTCGCCATTTACCGGAAAGCTATCATTTTCTATCCTTCTCACAGTCGCGCATACCAAAAAAATTAAACAACATATATATAAATACTGCACGTTCGAATAAAATGTCTTTTTTTTTTGTTATGTTGCATTTTATATCGATTACTCTTACGAGTTATTTATATTTATTTCAAATTTACTATGACAAATAAAAATATTGATTATCGATAATAAAAAAATTATATATATGTTAAATATTGATTTCAAGTACTTGTTCCACAAATGACAATTTTTTTTACAATGTAAATATATATTTTATAAATTAAAATTTAGGAATAAAAAAAAATTGAACGGTAAAAATAGAAGACATTGCTGTTACGTGCTAAAAAAAAAATGATATTACATTAAGGAACATGAAAATTAAGTTATAATAGTCTACAGGAGTAATTTATATTAATAGAGAAGTTAAAAAAAAAAAATTGGAAATTACCTCTAATCACAATTTACCATAAAATTATACGATAAATCTGGAATATAAACGTTTTACTTGTTCGCCATCATGAATGATTACCAATGAGTTTAGATAGAACGATCGATTTGGTGATAAGAGAGGCGCTCTGGGCTCTCATTTTTAATCTCTTAACTTTTTATTCTTATCCTTTCCCCCTTATATTATAACTCTAGTCAGATCGGCAAGTCTTGCCTTTAGCTTCATAGTTTATGCTGGCTTGATATTTCCTTAAAATTATGGGGTCTCTGCTCACACCACCAGTCATCCATTCATCCATTCATCCAAGCAATAAATCCAATCTAGCAAAGTTCCAACCGTTTCGGCTTAACGATCGGTACTTTGATTGTTGTTATCATGCAAACGTAAAATCAAAACCAAAATCAGTCTCATCATACACATAATTAATTTTTTTTCTTTTTTTTTTAATTAATTAAATTTATTCCAAATATATTAAAGATTAATGATTAATGATTAATTATTAATGGTGCTGAAAATATATATGTATACAATGTATACAAATATAGTAAAGAGGCACGTCCGGGTCATAAGTTATAAGAAAGTTTGCAGCAGCGACCTAAAGATATAATATATAACTGTATAACTTTATTCGTAAAATTACGGGCAACTTAAAAGCACCGTCTGCTTGCTTCTTTAGCTCATCGTAATACTAGATATATACTAGATAGCGTATACCAGTTTATATATGTATATTGCTTTGGTTTGCTTTGCTTTGTCTCTTTGCCTTGCCTTGCCTTACCTGTATCTACACAGTGGTGCTGCTGGTGCTTATTTTGCCTAGGATATCTTTTTATTTTCATTTTTCTTTTCTCCTTACTTCCTTACTCTTAAAACAAATTCAACCCCTTTTAAATAATTACCGTAAACTTTTTTTTCTAAAATATTATTTTCTGGTTGATTAAATGACTTTTTAGATACTCTATATATATATATATATATAGAGGATATTCAAAATCGTTTAATAAAAGTATAAGTGTACATATAAAGAATATAAATTATTATAGTATATATAGTGTTGTAGATATATATACAGAGGGAGAATAATATAATAATATGCATAGGTACGCAAAATGGTTAATTATTGTCCGACGATTGGTATGGTCCAATTTCCTTGCTGTGATGAGTATGGAAATTGATTTTACGATCAATTTTACGTTTTCATTACACAGACTTTTGAATTTTTATTTTATAGGCGATATTAAAAAATTCTTATTCTTTTTTTTAAATAGTTAAATTTAATTTTTTACGTTGCTTATACTAAAATTTGTTATGAAAAAAAAAAAAAAAAAAAAAAAAAAAAAAAAAAAAATTAGTTTCAACAATAATTAAGTTAATAAACAGAATAAATTTTTTTAAATTCATGAATTTAATTATTTCACAAAAATAGTTAGCAAGTTTTAATAGAGTATTATGTTCATGTAAATTTATTTAAATTCAAATTGATTAAATGAAAAAGATAAAGTAAGAAAATTTTGGGTTGAAAAAAGCGTTAATGGGATGAATTTATACAAATTATACTTATTTATAATATTTATTAATAGTTGCTTACTACATAAATAATATAATGTATAAAAATTAAATGTATTGTATGGATATTATTGGCAACTACCTTCCGTGCTAGCTACACACTTAATTACATCACAGGGTGCTTCTTGGATCAAGTCCAGAATTTTTTAATTTAATTAATTATATTTTTCTACAAGCCCTTGCTTTGAGAATTTACTTTAGAGTTTTTATATTAATTTTTGATAATTAATAACTATTTTTTAATACTTTTAAATTACATTAAGTATAAATATATAATATTCGTTTGATGTTTGGTTGACATGTTTGCTTTATTATTATATTAGTATTTTCCCAAATATCAAGTTTAACTCTCAACTATATAGAAATATATTTCTACTTTAATTTTATTATTTAAATTGGTTTCTCAGTAATAAATAATACTTGGAGAAAAAAAAAAAAAATACCGTGGTTACTGTTATAAATGTTATATTTTTGAAACCAGTAAATCCGATAAAATATATTTTGTGACAACGGATGTATCCGTTTTATATAAGTAATTTGACAGGTGATATGATAGACATAGAGTTGATATTCCAATTCGTATACTGACTAACACTAATACTATCGATTTATACAGCAACAACTATGATTTCACAGTTGAACATAGATACAATAATACTGTATATATATATATATATATATATATATATATATATATATATATATATATATATATATATATATATATATATATATATATCAAGGTATGTAGGAAGATCGGGATATATTAAACTCAGTAACTCGGTTCTCGTTATGGTTACTCAGCATATGAATGCATTCGTATATTTTGACAGACGAGGCTTTATCAACGATGACAAAACGCGCGCGTTCATCTTGCACCAGTGATAACGTTATATCCGGTGGCACTGCACTGCGTTGCACTGTACCGCAAGGTACATGCATAAATATATCTACATGTTTGTATACTATACTGTATGCGTACGTCACTCTTTAGTACAACCTAAATACATATAAATACGTTTACTATGTTGTGTTACCATGACACTCACCATGATGGTGAGTTAGCTATTCCTATATTTATATAGTAGGAATATATAATCTCTGAGGAACTGAGCGACTGTGGTATGGGGTTATTACGCCCGTTGGCGTGTGTTGTATTTATATTATGTGTTAGTCTGTCATGGAAAATATACTGAAATTATATTAGTAGTTGCTTGAGATTCACAAAAGCTCCGCAGAGCCACTGTATGGGGATTAAATACAACCTTAAAAATCTTTAAATTTATCATTTAAAATTCTTCGACATTCATGATTAATTATCAAGTATTATATCCTTTTTTTATTATTACTATTTTGGTAATGTTCGACGATATCTGGGTAGATGGGTGAACAGGTGGATGGTTAAAAGCATAAATTAAAAGTTTGTCAGTAGGCTAGATTCTTTTTCTTTTATTTCATTCTCAGTGCTTCTGCGACGAAACAGATCGTTAATCCATCGTGTCACAGTCCGTGAAATAATTTCACAAAGTTAACTTTATATATATATATTAAACCTTGGTACCAAGACGTACGCTGTTCTTCATTACACTCCAATGTATAGTCGCTCTTGGAAAAACTAAAATCATATTTTATTCAGCTCATACACTTTCAGTGACTATTTCTGTCATTTTTTTCTTTGTGCCTCAGTATTAAAACTTTAGATAAAGAATAAAGAAAAAAAATATATTGTACAAAGGAACAAGGAAAATATTCTACAAAGATAATATTCCTCGACAGAAAGCACTACCGTACAAGGACACTTGTCCTTTTATGTCTGTCTTGAGATTTTTTAATTTATTTTAAAAAATAAAACGTAAAGAAAAAAAAAAAGTAACCCTTGCGATCAATCTGAAAAAAATTTTTTATCCGAGAAAAACTTTATTTCAGAATTAGTCATGAACCAGTAAATTGCTAACAACCAAGATAACCCAATAAAACTTAAACATTTTCAATCGTACAGCTGAATTATGCAGTAGCAAGCAACTTTACTTGAAAAGAAACCCCCTGTCCCTGTGAGGGAGTAAAGAGGGATGTAATCATTTTATTTATCATAATATTCCATTTCTACATGTTTTCAATCAAAAATTTATGTTATCAAATACTTAATGTATCCAGTAAAAATATAGAGTAATAGAGAAAAAATATGTAAAGAGCTCTGAATAGAATAATAATAATAATAATAATAATAATAATAATAATAATAATAATAATAATAAAATATTATAATAATTGATGGTTGATGGAACAAATTAAAAGTTTCAATTTATTCAAGTCAAAGAATATAATCGATCATATTTTATCCAGTGTTAAATATATATCTATGCTGAAGATAATATTTCTCAAGGCAGGCACAAGATATTGAATACCCCGCATCAAAGACGGCTATTCTAAGTCAAGTTTAAAGTCTAAAGGTGTACATAAGCAATCACTAATAATTACAGTCAAAGGAATAAATCAGATTATTATTATTATTATTATTATTATTATTTTCTTGATGAAATTTTCCAACAATTAGTTATTATAATTTTATCGATATTTATTTAAATGACCGCTATATATAACTTTGAAAGCGTAAAAGTATTTTTCTTATTGTCTTATTATCTTATTGTCTTATTGTCTAATGGTGGATAAAGCTTTACGTGAGGCGTAGAAGAGAGGAAGATTATGTTATAGATGAAATAAAGAATGATAAAGACGGAAGATATGAGAGAGATGGAAGATGGAAGATGGAGAACAGTAATGTCATAAGCAATGTTATTTGCCGGTTCGTCGAGCCACCGATCTGAACTAAACGCGTTCAGAGCATCTGAGTGATCGTGACTAGAAAGCTCTCTGGGAATGACGTTCCATAACGGTTTATACGCGACACGTGTGCTTAAGTATTGGGAATAGAGTTTAGTGTTTGAGGAAGAAGAGAATCAGATAGAGGCCTGGGAAAACAAAAAAATAATAAGAGAGAGAGAGAGAGAGAGAGAGAGAGAGAGAGAGAGAGAGAGAGAGAGAGAGAGAGAGAGAGAGAGAGAAGATTTTAAGGAAATTAAAGCGATAAAGAGAATAAACAACAGAAAAAAAAAAAATTAGAAACGTCGTAAAATCAATAACTTCGATTTTTTTTAATTTTAAATTTTCTTAGCGAGAAGTTAAAAAAATCAAAAAAGGGATGATGAAGAAAAGCTTAAAGATAAACGATTAAAGGGCGAAAGGAGTGAAAGGAGTGAAAAAAGGAAGAAAGAACACGGTCACGTTAAAAGGCCAAGGGAAACCTAAACCTACGCTCTACTCTGAATTACGCGGTACTTAAATCCATCTGTGAACACGAGATCTGCATACCACCACTTTGCTACTTGGGTACTTTGATACTTTGATACTTTGGTACAGGAATAACCACTAACTTACCACTCTAGGATTGTAAAAAGCTCTGATATCATCCCGTCCCATCCTATCCTCTATATCCTCCATATCATACATCTATAACTATAATATTATCTAGTTTACATAGTTAGTGTTTTAATTTTAAAACTATGAATTGTACTACTAAATACTCCAATATTTTTTAAAGAATTCTAATAAATTTTAATGCAAATATACCTAATATAATAGTTTGACTATTACAGTAGTGTTTATAAATAATATTATTCGTATGTATATAGTAATTTTCTGTACTGTGATACTGGTACATAGATAAAGTATAGAATAAATAAAAGGCACTGGATAGTTTGTGTTGGGTGTTGGGCCGTTTTTCGCACCTAGCCAACTCTTCATCAGCACCGACAATGGATCCTTGTTCTCACTAAATAAAAAATCCAAAAAAACTCTTTCATTCGAGTTACCTTCACTGCTAACTTTATTCCAGCTCATTCTCTCGTACTGATGTTTTTTTCCTCCTTCTTTCGGCATGCACTGTTCTTTATTTCACAACTACTGTATTATTATCATCATCATCATCATCATCATCCTACAGAGTTTGAAACCTCTTTTTTTTTTTTTTTTTTTTTTTTTTTTAATTGTTTTGTTTTGTTTTGTTTTTGTTTTCTATTAATTCCTGACGAGCTGGTTTTTAATTCGACCATCTGATCAAACTTTTCACTGTCTGCATTTTATTCCAAGTTTTGGATAATGCAAAATAAATAAATAACTCAAATCTACATCTATAAAGTATATTATCTACAAATTGTAATTACATTTTCGTTAATTAATAATAGCAGAAAAAAAATTTTTTTGTTGTACTTTTAGTTATAGCCTTTATTTTAATCAAATATTGAACTTTATAATGAGAATTCACATAATTTTTTTTTTTATTAGAATATTATATAAGATTGTTTTAATTGAAATTTAATTCTTTTGTATAACTTGAATGCTAAAATTATTCCAATAAATTGATGAAATAAGAAGAAAGTCAAAGAAAATTTACTGTTGAAGTATCTTTTACATATAGTGTTATATCTAGTAAGTATCAATATTTATATTTATATTTATTGGAATAAACAAACAAAAAAAAGTAATACCATTTGTAAAACATTAAACAAATATTGTTTTTCCGCGACAGTAAGCCAAGAATATAAAGTAAAATCCCGATAATCGATCCGACAATATCACATGCTTTTGATCTGACAGCATCTATGCTGCGAAATATAAAGTGGGTTTCAGACGCTAAGCTCTACTATGATATCGGATATGAGCTTAGGATCCTATACTATTCTATACTAGGAGCTCTGGCTTTAAACAGCATAGCACCCAATACTATAGATAAGCTGTAAGAGTAAAGAAAAATAAAAAAAAAATAAAAAAATAAAAAAAAATAGTCTCCTCTTGGTTTACAGCAATGCTAAACTCGTTTCCTCCTTGAGACCTAATACGTGTACTCAAAGCTTTTACTCCTCAATTTCCTCCACGTACTCTACGTACTCCACGTTCTCTACATCCTTTACCCTCATCGTCATTTTATTATATATGTATATATTTATATATGGATTGCATTTATATGGGTGTCAGTAAACCTGGCACAAGTATATTAAATCTCTCATGGTACAAAAGAAAAAGAAATACCACCTTTTTTTTTTATGTTTTACATTATAAAAAGTTGTAAGTATTATTTTTTACACACTATACAATACAAATAAATCGTTGAATTTTTTTTTTTCCTTTTTAATTAAAATATAGTTGAGTTATCATTATAATTATTTTATACATAATGATACTGTACTTGAGTGTGCAAAGAAGCTTCTTTATACTTGAGGATAGTTTCCTTATCCTAGTTACATTACTGGTTTAGATGCTCAGAACACTCAATGTCGGAATTACTCAACGAGCAAGTGCTCCTTATTCACATACGTTATGTTATATTATATTATATTATACTGTATAAATAGATGCTCTTAAGTATGTAGGCGTATGTGGAATATCCAAATTTTGTGATATTCTTCTTTTTTATTTTTTTTTTTTTTTTTTTTTTTTTTTATTTTAGATGAAAGTGGTGAGAAATATTTGAATCTATAAATAAAGGACAATTGGAATTAAATTTTGTTGTATAAATTTAATTCTCGCATAAAGTCTCGAATTTAGGGTAAACACATACTGTAGTAATCCTGGAGGATTTAAGTTTCACAACATGGAGCAATTCCTGTGTAGTGTGATATGAGAATGAGATAAAAGATTGAAGATATTAGTAATATATATATATATATATATATATATATATATATATATATATATATATATATATATATATATATATATATATATATATATATAGAATCAGTGGTCTGCAAAATAACGAAAGCGAGAAAGACTAGTGACTGGAAGTTGGGATTGAAATAGTATAGCATCGAGAGAATGGAAGGGTGAAGGTAGTGGCAGCAAGGGACCATCCGTCTGTAATACCGAGGTAGATGGTAGATGGTAGATGGTAGAAATCGTAGTTGGTCCTAGCTAGACTATAGATAGCTCTAGCTGTTTGTCCCGACAACCCAGCCATGTAATGAAACCTCAGGGGACAATGTCACACTATTTCCGGTTCCTGCGGTCATATTGAAAGACTCATCCTTCTATATAGATTCTCTGTATTTTCAGTTTACAGTTTATACCATGAGCTTTTACTGAGCTTATATATAGTGAGCTACATTTACGTTTCGTTACCCATTGCATAAGCCATGCTTTATGCTACTCCTTTACTTTTCAAAGTGAATTGTAATTATCGGATTTTAACTCTTAACTTAATCAAAATTCTCCATATGTGTTACTATATAATCTTCTCTTGGATTTTAGATATTATATAAATGAAAAATAATCTTTTTTGTTGAATATTTTTCGAAAAAATCATTTTCTTAAAGCTGCTTATTTATTAAAAATTTATAATTAACGTTTGTACACACTCGTGAACAATTAAATTACACAAAGCGTAAACGTGTGCTTATAAATCACATGAACGAGTACAAACACAGACTTTTAATGGTATATACTAGTAACGAATATGTATACCTATACGAGCCGTTAGTTGGGAGCATTTAACGTTGGGCGTTTAGTTGAGCGCTGAGTAGTGAGTGGTGAGTGGTGAGCATTGAGCATTGAGCGTTGAGTAGTGATATGTGTAGGTGTGAGTATAAACACTGTAATACTGTTACCTCATCCGTACACTGTTATATCAAGGCATACACTGATTACAAATTAATTTATCCTGTTAAATTTATCGAAGACTTGTCTTAAAACCAGCTGTTAGCGATCTCCTCTTAAACACGTGATCTGAGAACGGGAAAAACGCGAAAAAGCGAATAAATTTAACGAGCTTACGTATACAGCCTAGAGACTTAGAGACTCGATGTAATTTTCAGCCTCTATTTTTTTTTTTTTTTTTTTTTGTTTCTATCTACCCACTATATCCATTCACTACCAAGTGAAAATAGTAGTACCTCCAGTACTTTTGCTATTTTTTATTTTTATTATTTTTATTACATTCATTACTCAAAAACGTTATATTTAATATTTAATACGTTTAAAATCTATGTACATAATATAAATTATTAAATTATTATCCATGTATATCGTCGCATACTCTAAATTCCCTAATTTTGACACTAAACTATTAACTTCCCTTTTGTCATTTTATTATATTTATTTTAATATTATAGGTTAAAATTTGAAATAATTAAATTAAAAAAATGAAATGTAACGTCACTGCAGTCACATATTGCGGTGCGATTAGGTGGTATGCATTAGAATTTATTTTTTTTTTTTTTTTTTTTTTTTTTAAAAGGTTAAAGAACGAAAGGCAATCGGTAAAATAGTTCAGGCTAACACTGTATGCTTGTGTACATGTGTATGTAAATATCCGGAAGAGTACGTGTCAGTTGCTCGATACAAATTGAGTAAAGCTTTGTGATTCGTGGAAATGAAATGAAAAGGTTCCATAGAAGCACGCTTCGATGATCCCTTCGTTACCTTCTATTTCATCTGTACTCTTGTACTCTTCTAATTCTCTAGCTTATCTCTCTCTCTCTCTCTCTGTTCATCACTCATCACTCTAATACCTATAGTATCCACTATATTTACTATATATTCACCAACTACTAGAACATTCCATGTACTAGAACTTTATTTGACGCGCTTACTTCCAGTTAAAACGTTTAAATGTACTATCCCAAAAATTGGAAACCACATATCCGAGTATCTGAATATCCGAATATTCGAGTAGTTAAATAGTCAAATAGTCAAATAGTCGAATAACCGAAAATCCGAAACACGATGTCAGTTTAATTTTTTTTTTTTTTTTTTGCTACAATCAACTTGTTCACGACTCAATTGACAAGTTTTTTTTTTCCTTTTTTTATTTTTTATTTTATCTTAAATTATTTATTTCTCTATTGCTCATACTTTTGAAATATTATTTTTTATTTTTATGAAATATATTAATGCGTTTTTATTTGTTTCATCAAATAGTCGAAAGTTTAAATCCTTGATGCGTATATTTTTTTACATCCGATATTTAATTTGTTAATATTTTATTTAGGGTTTACGATCATTTTCAATTAAAAATTCAAAATAATAATCATAAGTTTAAATAATAGATTAATTGAAAATATGCATTATTAGTCCAAATATATTTATTATTTACGTGAATATTTTTTTTTTGTTTTCAACATATTGTTATTTTAAAATTAAAAATCGATTTAAATTCCAGCAAAGTACTGCCATTCACTACATCGAAAAAAATAAAAGTTGATTGAATAACCTGAATAATCGAGTATATGCATTAATTGAGTAAGCTATATGAGTTGAAAATAAAATATAAATTCAATTGTTAACACGAGGAGATGAAATAATAGATTATTCTATATAGTTAAAAAAAAAAAAAAAAAAATCAAATGTTAATTAATTTTATGGAAATGATAATTAACCGTCAACACTCATTAATATGGGTTTATCAATGGACAGGTGTCATTAGATAAGATAAGTATTTATTACTGAATTAAAGTCACTTAATTAAACAAAATGTTAATGTACTTATATCTATAAATATAATAAATATATATATATATATATATATATATATATATATATATATATATATATATATATATATATATATATATATATATATACATCAATAAACGTGATAATTAAGAAAAAAAAAATAATAAATTATTTGAAATAATATTGTTAAATTTAATTTTAAAACAGTTATATTAATATATTCATATAAATTATATTATAGCGTTGGTAATCCTACCACGAGATTAATTATTTAAAATATTCGAGTAAATAATTAAAATAATATTGACAAAAATTACGCAATATTTATACGCGCATTACCGAGTTGAAATTTATTCACACAACTTAAGCAATGCTTTACTCATCTTGTTTTCCAATGTTTAAACTATTATTAATAATATATCTAACAGTTTAACGAAAACTGTGTAATTTATTATTTTATAAAACATTGATAATAAAAAATTTAATCTTTATAAATGATAAACGGCATATCAAATGAAAATCAAACAGTGTTTTTTATTTACATCCCAGGAAAAATGAAATCGATAGCGGTTTATATAGAATTTCATTTTTATTTTTATTATTATTCTACTATATTGTATTAATATTTATTGGAAAATATTTTTATTTACCTGTATCAACATTTACGTTGGAAAAAAAGAATAAAAAAATAATAATAATAATATTAAGTAAAATACTTTTGTCATTAAATAATTAATTAAACAACCGCCAGATATTATTTTATAGAGTATATGAAGAATTATATAATTTATTAAAGTCATATTGGGATAAAATTTTGATTTAAATAAATGATAGTGCAAATTAGTGGTAGAATTTGTTGTTTTGGTTGAAATACTAGGAAGGGGACAACTTATGGTAGCTAGGATACTTATAGTGTATACACTACACTATAGCCATACTGGATCAGGTAGGTTATATACGTTATATACGTTATATAAACGCAAACTGACATAAGAGAATAATGTAATGGTTGTCCATCGGTAGAGGAAACTACCTCAGAATTAATAATATTTGCTTGACAGATAACTTAATCATACAAGCTTGTGCTCTATGGTTATATTATATTATACATAGTGTATGCTCTTGTACTGGTATAAGTACTGCTAAAAGTTTACTTATTTACCATACAAAGTATACTACCCTTGTGCTTTTTCAAAATTATTTACTTTCAAAATAATATATTTATCTATCTATACTTAAAAAAAAAAAAAAAAAAATTAATTATAATTTAACAACTGTAGTATATAATAATATATGAGATATTAAGGATTTTTAAGATCCACCTGCTGCAATGCTGCAATGCTGCACTGCTATGATAAACAGATTTTCCTATTCCACCTGAACAGATAATTATAATTCTCAACTCAGTTCAATGGTTATATAGTGGGGAACTAAAGTAGACCAGTCAACTATGGTTAAAGAATTTTAAATTTATCCATTGACTTATAAATTTAATTTATAATTATTAATTTGGCTTTTTTTTATTAAATAACATTTAGTTTAAATTTCAATTATAATAATTATTTATAATTAATATTTAAGATATTTAAGATAAAACTGAGCTCAGTAAATCCAGTAACAAATTGTATTTAAATTTTAGATAGATTTAATTTACGGATGAGTATTAAATATAATAATAATATATCATTTTGTCTTTCATCATGTATCACTTAACGGCAATTGATAAAATCTAACTATTGTGTTAAGTGCTTTTCTACCTATCAATAATAATAATAATAATAATAATAATAATAATAATAATAATATAAAGTTAATTAATTATTAATTTTGGCGTATATGGATTAATAATTTATAACGCATGAAATATTGAGGACAGTAAAAATAAAAAGATAGTAAAAGCAAAGTGAACGGTTTCTTGGCTGATGGTGGTAGAATGTTATCAGTTTATCAGCTCTAGCATAAGGAAGAAGAGATCAAAGACGTTCAAAGTAATTGGGGCGTTGCCGATGATCGATATCGCCTTTACTTGGTCTCGTTAAAAATACAACCACCACCTTCTTAGTTGCTGTTGCTACTACTGGTGCACTTTATGCTGACGCTTAATTGATTCATTCATCAGACACTTAATAACTCCCCCTTCTGCTAAATAGTTAACTCGTCAGCTTGCCAACTCATTGTTACTACTTTAACAATTCTACATTTTTATATTCCATTATATTTTTTACCCAAATATTTCAATACCTTTCAACATTGATTTTTCCTTTCAATAATTTCACCTCTAAATCATTCGTAAAAAAAAAAAACAAGTCTATGTAAATTTTTTTCTATTTTTTTCATGTTACAGTTTTCTTTTCGATTCGCCAGAATAAAATTCTATGCAGAGACCGGATTTCCCGACGTCGGGTGAGTGCATTTTAACATCGATCTATATATTATAACTTGTAACAATGAATCGAGAATGAATCGCTTTCGATCACTTGTGATTGAAACGAGCATTAAAAAAAAAAAAAAAAAAAAAAAAAAAACCGTACAACACTATAGTACACACATTACTTTACATAAAAGCTTTTTCGTATCAACTATTATAATTCTAAAATTTTTTTAATTATTATTATTATTATTATCATTTACTAATAATTAAATAAATTTAAAAAATTATTCACTAGTTTTTGTATTTACAAAAATATAAAAACATCAACAATTTTACATTTTTTATCGTATCATCAATGTTTAAATAAATTTTATTAAAAATAATTATTACGTAATTTAAAATAATAAATAGAAAAAAAAAAAAAATATTCCGGTACGAAAGATTAAAATAAAGTAAATACACTTTTAATCATGGTAGCAATTTAAACAGAGCTCTCTCGAGATATAAGAGTTAAATTGCAGAGTGAACATAATTATATTTTTTTTTTTAACACAAATCTGACTAACGCAGAAAATTATTAATAATTTTTTATTAATTTTAATCTTTATTTCTATTATGATTAAAATATATTATCATTTTTTTTCTATTTTCTATAGAGTGATTGACTATTTTTATAGCACCTTTTACATTTTTGGTGTCCCTTGGGTTACTTATTATTCATTTTTATTTCATTTATTTTTTTGTTGATTCATAATTCACACAAGTTGATAAATTTCACCATCTTGTGATTGTTTCTCACAAAAAACAGACCAAAAAATGAAAAAAATATAAACCCCCGAGAGAGCTTTACCAAGCTTATGTGATTGTCCCAGCTCCCATCTTTTACTACATTTCATCTGTCTTAATCATCTGATAGAATAATCTTTAAAGAATAAATAGTATGAAAGACACATTAATATACATATTAACGGGTAAAACAATAATAATTTCTGTCAAGAAATTTATTTAAAATCCTATTTACGCTCTGAAATTATACATAATAACGACACACGGACAAAATTACATAAATATTTATAGATGTGAGTTATTCGGTGTGTAGCTTTGATATGTTGGTTATAAATGTTATTGCTATTATTATTATTCATCGATCCACTTTGCTATTGAAAGTAAATATTTTCATTTTACCGTTTTTGCTTTAGCTGACTGGGGGAAAAAAATAGGGAAAAAAAAAAAAAAAAAAAAAAAAACACAAACTTCCGATACGATGCGATATTATTATTATTATTATTATTATTATTATTATTATTATTATACTTTACTTTGTTACTGTCGAATATGAAAAATCACGTACGTACGTTTACTTGTGTATGTATTTAATATGAGCATTATATTATAAAATTCTAATTAATGGTTGTCAAATAATACCGGAGAACGAAATACACAAGGTGTATTAATAGATACTCTTAAACTCTATTAATTAAGTTAAAATAATTTTTTTAAATTAAATTTATTTAATGAATAATTTTTTTTTTTCCACTTATTATTATTATTATTATTATTATTATTATTATTATTATTATTATAAACTTTCAAGTATAAACACAATTCTAGATTAATTTAAATAAATATCTTTAATTAAAATATTTACAAGTGTATAACAGCTATTAGGTCTAGTAGGGGTTGTTTTTAATTAAATATCATTATAAAATAATAAATAAATTGTTAACAAAGTGATTGTAATAAATAATAAAAATAAAAAAGAAAAAAAAAATAAATGGGTAAAACAAATCGTAACACAGTCTATAGAGTGAGTAAACGAGATACAAGGATAACAATCGGAACATGTGATAAATCATAACCGCTGATTACACATTTCAAAATGCGACCGAATAGACTTGATCTACGGCACCATAACTCTGGCTGTGGGACCACTACCAACTAAATAGTCCGCAAACCCACATATACACAAACATGTATGTAGTTTTTTATATATATATATATATATATATATATATATATATATATATATATCATTGAATTGGATATATAGTGTGTTACGAATTTCTCGTATCCCTATACACTTTAAAACTACCACCACAGGATTTATTTTATCGACTTTTTCCAATCGACATAGTCATTGATAAAGACACCACATTACATCTTACGCTGAGTACCAGGGTGACATTTTTATTTTTTACTTTTTATCACCAAATTACATACACCAGACATACCACCAGTAGCTTTTAAAGTGGGAGTAGTACTACCTTCGAGGAGCCTTAGCGTCTTAGAGCCTCAGAGACCTTTTTTTCATTATTTCACCTATATAGATTTCTTTACCCGGATACAGTTGCTTATACTATACGGGTATCCCAAGTAGACTGTCACCTAGTTTAAAAGTTGCTCGGTCGGTGTCGCGGCCACTCCAAGTATAATCTCTGTGAAAAGAAATGAGAAAAAAAAAAAAATGGAAGAAAAAAAAAGAAGCCCAGTACGATTCCATTGCCAGCTGAAAAACTCAAGGGAATAATTCGTTTTACGTCTAGTCGTATTTTCGCAGTGATAAATCGCGATTGCCGGCTGGTATTGCAACGCCGAGCTAGGTACTACTGCGCGTTTTCAGCCGAGAGTTCAACTCAATGTTTCTGCCTCGATGTTTTCAACACCTCGATTTAATTTTTTTATGTCTACGCCTTTTTTTTTTTTTTTTAAATCGTTTTCTTTTTATTTCACTCGACTGCCCAATTTTGTCATAAAATTCATTTGAATTCACAAAATTAATTCTCAATTTACTTTTATACAAGTATTTAGCTTTATAATTTACTCATAACATACAACAAAAGTTATTATTTATTTTATTGTAATAGGTTTTCTTGGTCTTTTGGCATTTAAAGTTTATCTGAATATTACATGAAAAATGATAGATTTATTATTTTATTAAATCATAATTGTAAAAGTAACGTTATTGCTATATAAATCAAGGATTGCGGAGATTCGGTGGTACGGTGGTTCACTCGGTGGTCATATAAGGTTCTATTCTACTTGTTTATAATTCGAAATGTTTCCGTATAATGTTAGAGTGTGGTGTGTGCAATAGCTTCGGTGGCTCGGGTCGAACTCGCCAAAATTTCAACCACATCACCGGTAGAGTTGAGTAGAGAACAGTCATAGCCATAGATTCAAGCATAAAGTGGTTACTGCCTCTCTATCTACTGTTTGTATATATATACGATAAAATAGCTTTTACTCTATTCTCTATTCTCTATTCTCAAAGTTTTAGTTTTGAACCCTGTACTATTTGGGCTCTATTTGAGGGGTTTAGATATGTGTACAACTTGTATAAATCTGTAGATACAGGATAGTAGTATAGAGGAAAAACGCCTCTACAACTCTTAAACTTCCTCCTTCACATATAACTTGTTGTTGTTGTTGTTGTCGTCGTCACTACCTCTCTCCATATCTGTGTACTCTAATACTTTGAGATAACTAAACCTAATATTTATATTTAATTTTACCAAGTTTTATCATCAAACGTACACCACAGTTATTTAAATATTAAAAACTAGCCATTACAATTTGATATAGTTTACTTTTCGTATTTAATTAAAAAAATTTTTTAGAATTGGTGTTAATTAAATGCACTGAAAAAGTTGCGTTTTCATTGAAAGAGAAAAAATAGAAAAAAAAAAAAAAAAAAAAGTAGGCTAATAATAACTGGTAACAATGGTTACAATGGTAACAAATTAATTTTATGAATGAAAATGAGAAGCGTGGAGCGGGTCGTATAAGGGTGTAGAGAAAGGCCAGTGAAACGGTATTAGTTAGGGTGAATAGCGCGCGTGGTGTGTTTTATATTCTATAGCTGATTTTAGGTGTATTCACCTCCGGCAACGCGTCGTTAATTGGAAAATAACAATTATCATTGTATACGGTATTTCCAGCCATCCGGGTCAGTCGACAGTTCTCAATAATTTTCGGGTATACAATTTTCCTGTTATATGAAAAATATCTCTATATATATTATAATATATTAGGTAATAATAATACTGGTATCATTTATCGTATAATTGTTGTATTGATTAATAGAATCAAAATTTTTCGGTTAGATAAATATTGAATAGTCAATTACTTTTATTTATTTTATCTATTACTCATAAAATTCGTGATTTAAAATTAAATAGACTGAGTATCAAAATTATCGAAAATATGATCGTGAATTTCTTATTGGTTAAAAAAAAAAAAAAAAAAAAAAAAAAAAAAAATAATGTATGACTTTGATTGATACATATACAATATATAGATATATAAAAGAAAGGTACAGATGTAGAATACTATAGATAGCAAAGGCAGAATTGAAAAAATATATATTCAATAGTCAAAGAGACACAAAATGCCAAAGTATTTCAACATACACACATATCTATACTATATGTATGTTGTATATGAATGAAATATGATAAATGCATACAAACGAATGCTTTTCACAATACGATGCTATCATCTGCAGATGATATATAACCAACCACCACCATGGGCCTGAACTTTTTGAATATCTAACTTTTTTTTTTTTTTTTATTTTGTGCACACCCGTATATAAAAGTTTATACATCAGAAAGACGATATACGTTATACCATTGACATTTTTTGCAGTTAAAAATTTTTCCTTAAAAGATAAATGATATCTCATAATTTTAGCTTTAATAAAAATAACGCAATAGACATATTGAACTAGTTTCACCTGTTTTTTGTTTTTTTTTTTTTTTCCTCAATTGTTAATAATAAATAATAATATATACTGTGTATAAAATGAGATGTGCCTATGAGCTTGAAATAGCATCTGAAACCGGTTACATGTTTTCTATCTAACCGAGTGTGTAAAAAGTACCACTATAGTATACACAAACGAACACCGTAACACCGTCCGTCTATACCTTATATATATTATATTATATCAACTGAGAGTTTCTTACTTATCCGGTCACTGTTCGCGTATATTATATTATGTATATACATTACATAAATCTATAGTAGTGGATCGTTGATCGGATCCGGGTAGCTAGACATATTAGACGTTATGTGCCCGCAGGACTTTAAACTTTAAACTTCTTCTTCTTCTTATCCACTGGTGTCTCTTTTGATTTTTTTTTTTTTTTTTTTTTTTTTTTAAATAATTCATTATATTGATAAACTGATAATCGATTGTCGTATCGGTGAATATTTAAATAATAAATAAATTATCATCGAATTTTAATATGAATTCGGTAGTCATTTATATGTTAGGTTTTTATTTAAAGTTTGCCAGTGCTGCAGTCTCGGTAAAAGCACATTCGTCTCAGAAGAAGCTTTTCCAAGCCTCGTGCAGTATTCACAGCACTTGTACGACGTCGAGCCTCCCTCGAGCAATAAAGGATGCTTCTATCTCCAGTTTCTAACTTTATCTATTTGTCTTAGCTTCTACATGCTATATATACTACAGCAACACTTTTTGTGCTGTCAAAATATTAACATGTCACGTGACTGTTTTTACACCACAGAAAACTGTGATGCAATTTTCCCGCATTTTATACAATAATAAAAACATAAACTATCATTATTATGCAAATATACAACAAATATTTGTTAATATTGTATGGTTAATAAAATAAAATAATTGGATGACTTGATTGAATTAATTGTTGTTTTACCACCCAGGCAGATCCCTTAAAAATATTTATTTTTTTCAGTGTGTGTAATACTGTACATACATAGCTGTATAGATGGTCATATAACTAGTACTTGATGCTCCAAGCGTCGAAATCTCGTGAAATAATATGAATATTCAGTTTATATATTATAAAATAATATTAAAAGGATATAAGGCGAAAAATTTTTCAATTTGCAAAGGTAGTGGAAATGACGTTATTTTATATTTATAGAAATAGATATATGTATAGTACAGAACACATGTAAAATTACCTACACAAATAAAGTTTATTACGCTCTGTTGGTATTGTTGTAAGTTTAACTCAGTGTACGTTATTTATATTTATATTTACTTAGTTGTCTCTTTAAAAATTAATTGACTTGCCGGTTTAACCGGTAAATTTTTTAAATACGAAAAAATTATTACGTATATTAATTCAATTGAAAGTATTTTAATAATAATAATAATAATAATAATAATAATAATAATAATAAAGTCATACATAATAAAAATATAATCATCAGTAAATAACGGATAAAGAAATTAAAAATTATATCCGATTAGATGAACATTAATAATCCATAGATTAGATATTTATATGAATTGGATAAAAGTACAGTAGATCGTTAGTAATAAATGAGTAGTTGTAGTAGTTGTGAGGTGGTTAAGTATCTGAATAGCTTGGGAAAGTCAACTGACATGACCGAATCACAACACAGATTCGTAGTCGTGGTCTATACTATACATGTCTATACACTTGTTACCTAACTCGGCCTATTTTTTAGTTTATATCTATCTCACTTAAATTTTCCCTTTTACTAGTTTTACTCTTTTTCTCTGTAAGCTATATTTTATCGCCTAAAATGTGGAACTGGATAACTGGATATCGAGCTGCGTCATCCAGCCTCAAAATTTATTATCATTGCTTTACTTTGTCTCTCTAAAGGGCCATTATTCTTCAATGCTTCAATGACCGTTTTAGTTTAATTTAGAATTTAGTGTAGCTTAGTTTAATTTAAACAATATATAAAATATATTTAAAAAAAAAAAAAAAAAGATTACTAACCTTGATCGTCAATTGTAAAATATCCAATTCCATCGCCACCACGAATACTGTAACTAATTCGTGAATCTTGACCCAGTGAATCAAGATCTTTAGCAGTAACAGTTGTAACTATTGTCCCAACTGGTTGATTTTCTGGTACACTCGTTGAAACAATATAATCATCAAAAACAGGAGGATGAATATTTTCATTAACATCAACAACTTCAATAATAACCATAGTTTCTGATGAAAGTGATGGCTCACCATGATCTTTAGCTATTATTGTTATTGTGTGAACTTGACGCTGTTCAAAATCTAAATTTTTTATAGTTCTAACAGTACCGGAAAGTAAATCAACTTTAAAATAACCTTCATTGGTGTCCATTGTATCTGACAATAAATATTCGATTTCACCACCGGGGCCTTCATCTGGATCAGTGGCTTCAATAATAGCAACAACCGTTGACACTGGAATATCCTCACGTACTTTAACAGAGTAACTTGATAATGGAAATTTAGGTGGATTGTCATTTATATCATCAACTGTAATACGAACAAGAGCATCTGAATAAAGTGATAATGTTTGTAAATTATCAATATTATTATTACCACCATTATCACTGGCACGTATTTTTAATTCGTATATTTCTTGTTTTTCACGATCTAATTTACCATAAACACTCAATACTCCAGTCATTGGATCAACACGAAAATCATTTGTTTCAGTAATTAATGAATAACTTATTTTAGAATTTTCACCTAAATCTTTATCTGTTGCATTAGCACGAAAAACAATTGTTCCATTTAATGCATTTTCTGATATTTTAAAGCTTGCCAAAGGTTTTTCAAATTTAGGAGGATTATCATTGACATCTAAAATAATAATTGGTAAAATTTTCGATGATGATTTTTGTGGTTTACCCAAATCATAAACAGTTATATTAAGAAAATATTCATTTTCTCTTTCACGATCAAGATAACCAATAATATTTAAATCACCGGTTTGTTGATTTATTGAAAATACAGAATCACGATCACCACTTGTTATACCAAATATTAATTTACCATTGTAATCAAGATCACGATCAATAGCGATAATACGAATTAATGTAGTACCCAATTTAACAGATTCATTAACTTTTATTTCTGTTGGAAAATCAATAAATTCTGGTGTATGAACATTACCACCATAACGACGTGATTTAAGTGGTGTATTATTATTATTATTATTATTATTATTATTATTATTATTATTATTATTATTATTATTATTAATATTCAATAATGGTTCATTATTTTTTTTAGCTAATTCAATAGCGTTTGTAAGCCGTTTAGCAACACCTGTATCATGACAATTAAATAAACCAACTTTTGTTTTAATTGTTGTTGTTGCTGCTGCTGCTGCTACTGCTGTTGGTATTTTTGTTATTATTTCACTGTCTATTATTTTATCTTGAGAACCATAATTTGTTTTAACATTTATTAATTGTATACGTAAATTATTTATATCAGCAAAATGTGTACCATCAGTAGCTGTTATATTAACATTTATTTCATTATCAATTATTTCAGTAAAATCACAAATAGAAGACAATACACCAGAAATAGAATCTAATGAAAAGCATGATTCTTGATTTGATGATTCAATACGATAATTAATAATATTACCAGCATCAAGGTCAATAGCTGATACTGTTAAAATTTCAGAGCCAATAGGTATAAAACGTGATATACGTACAATACAATTTATTTTTTCAAATTGCGGTCTATTGTCATTTATATCACGTAGTTTAACACGTAATTGCATTTCTGTTTGACGTCGATAGGGTAATCCCCAATCACTAGCACGTACTGATAATATATATTCACGTTTCATTGTTTCATAATCTAATACCTGTTTTGTTTTTATTAAACCGGTAAATGGATCTATTTCAAATGGTATTTTTTCAATATTATCTATTGAATATGATATATAAGCATTTTCACCAGAATCTTTATCACGTGCTATTAATTTAATAACATTACTACCAATTGGTTTATTTTCATCTATTTCAATGATGATATTTGAATTTTCAAATATTGGATCATTATCATTAGCATCTAATATATTTATTTTAACTTTAGCTGATGATTGTTTACGTGTACCAGTATTACCCTGATCAACAGCTGAAACAGTTAATGTATAGAGTGTTTTTTTTTCAGCGTCTAGTGGTACTGCTGTATAAAGCATACCAGTTTCACCATTTATATTAAATTCACCACCTTCATTACCGCCAACTATTTCTAATGATACTAATGAATTTTTACCCTCATCAGCATCTGTTACTTTTAATTTAATAACTGGTGTATTAATAGGTGATATTTCAGAAATATCAACTTGATATAATTCATTACTAAAAACAGGTGCATTGTCATTAGTGTCAGATAAATGAACAGGTACTATTTTATGGCTAAATCTCTGTGGTGTACCTTTATCAATAGCCTTTAATGAAAGATTATAACCTTGTCTTGCTCCTTCCCGGTCCATAACATGTAAAATTTCAATAGTATATTCACCAGGCTTGTGGCCAGATCTCACCCTAAAGTGACCATCTGGATCACCGCCAACAATATCCAAACTTGCTATTTCACCGTGTATACCTTCATCTCGGTCAACAACACGTATTATGGCGTAAACATCGGCATAAGAATTTTCAACAATATCTGGTAAATTATTTACGTAAATTTCTGGCGCATACAGGTTTACTTGTTGTACCCTTATAGTAACCCTAGCGGTACTTGACCGACTCATTGTCCCGATCCCACGGTCCAGGGTACCTCGATCTTTAGCAACAACAATTAAATTGTGAATGGCAAGTTCTACGTATCTGTAAAATATAAACAAAATTATATTAAAATAAAATATTTATCAATTATTATTATTATTATTATTAATTCAATAAAAATACTAACCTAAGTGGTCTGGTAAGTGTAATGACCCCAGTAACAGGATGAACAGCAAATTGTTCAGTCTCTTCAGCAAAGCTGTAATATATTTCCCCATTTATTCCCAAGTCAGCATCTTCAGCTACAACTTTTAGGATACTTTTATGCAATGGTGTATCCTCGGTAACTGTCTCTATATATTCATTAGGTACAAACAACGGATTTAAGTCATTTGTATCCAATACATTAACAATCACTGTTGTTTCAGTTTCTTGGTGAACAATTGTTGCTCCTGAAGCTTCTGAAGCTCCTAAAATACCTAAACCACTTAAACCCCCTAAAGCTTTCAAAGTTTCTCCTGTTTTGTTATTATTATTATTATTATTACTACTACTACTACTACTACTACTACTACTACTACTACCACCACTACTTTTACTCAGTGAATTTCGCCATGTCCATGTTGCACGAATTTGTAATACATAGCGATCTTTACGCTCTCGATTTAATACCACAACATTACCGGTACGAGTCCTTATCAAGAGAAAACAAAAGTCACCAACTGTAAGCTCTTCAGCCTTAAATAATTTATCACGATCGCCACCGACAATACGATATTTAATATCTATCTGATGCCGTTTTATCGATGATACTGATGACAAAGAATAAGGTAACTTTATACCGATTTTTTCATTATCTGATGAAGAAACATATGTTTTACCAATTGAATTTTCTGGTATTGTTACATTATATTGACTCTTACTAAATTTCAAATAATTTATTTCATTATTTATATTGTGATGATTATTTTTATTATTTTTATTTTTATGATTTTTGTGAAATATCGAAGCATGATTAACTGTTTCTATTCTCGTTATTGGAATATCTGGCTCTATCTTTTGATCATTTGAGTCTAACGAATTGATATGACCACCGGTAGATGCTGAGCCAACGGTAGCCGCTATAAACCACATCCACATCCACATCCATGACCAGATGGACTTGCCACCCCGATTATGCTTCTTCCACATATTGCTAGCTCATCCTTCCTATTCCACTGCACATCCACTTCTCATCAAACTTATTCTTTTGCTATTGTTTTGCTATTCCTGTTATTATACTGATGATTATAATAATAATAATTACAATTATTATTTGTTTCACCTGGAACATAAAAACACACACATTTTTGTTAATTTTAATAAATTTTATTATTAAAATAGTTAAAAAATATTTTAATTAGAGTTTTATATTTTTCAATAATGCTCATGTAAATTCGTATTGAAATTATCTAAACGATCATTTGTATTTAGGTTTAGGTTTATTATTGCTGTAGATAATTACAAACGATATTAGAATAATTGCTGTGCATTTTATTGCAATTTTAAACTAAATTGCTCTTTGCCGCTTTCTCATTTCTTCACCACCTCGAAATCATTTGTTTTTACCAATCCACCAATAGTATATATTTTAGTCTTACGAAACTCTTTGATAGTTGAAATTTCAAACAAATTCCGTTGTTAGGTTGTTAGGTTGTTAGGGATTGTCAGTAAATACTCAAACGTAATATACCGTTTAACTAAAACAAGTTAGCGTAATCGTTAAGTAATTACATACATATTTGGTAGTCAATACTAAAAACAAATTAATCAAAAATGTCTTTTTTTTTTTTTTTTTTTTTTTTTTTTTTTTTTTTTTTTTTTAGAAATTATTTAGTTTTACTTTTTTCTATTAAATACTATACTAAATTTCAAATGAAATTTATTAAAATAATTGCTTGTCTGAAATGAATTGTCGAGCTTTTAAAGAGTTCTATTGTCCAACAAGAATGTCAATTTCAATCGTTTCCACTTAAATAAATTTCATTTTATTCAATGATCTTTCATTATGTGATTGTTATTATATTACTATTACTATGTTTGAAAAAAAAAAAAAAAATTAAACTCACATTTAATATTATTTCAATAAAAGACACTCCAATTTATACTCATTTATTCTAGATATTATTTTAATTAATAAAATTTACGCTTGAACAAAAAATAATTATACGACACAAAGACATGAAGTAAAAAAAAAAAAAAAAAAAATATGGATCTTTAAACTAGTGTAACTGTACGGGATATTCAAGCGGAAAAATAATTATACGCAGTGATGGCCATATTATGATCACCTTGGTAGCTTTTGAACTTCTTAACCACCATTAAATTTTTTGAGACTGCGCAACTCGAGCACACCTGTTGAAGACAGACTTGCTGAGTATAAGAATGAAATATATATTTATAAATATGATTATGATATAAGATAGCTTGGAGGAGCAGTAGCATGTAGCATGTAGCATGTAGCATGTAACATGTAGCATGCAGCATGCAGTATGCAGCTGAACAAGCCTTGCCCTAAAAGATATAATATGCTTAAGGTATCTAAGGTGAGTCAACAAATTTATTTCTCTGCTGATTCTATCCTCTTCATATGTTATTTTATACGTATGTACATGTATAGGTGTGTTCCGTGAATACAATTCATTCAATTTTAATGACTTGCTATTTTTCGATGACCTTATTCCCCTTATTTCAATTTTTTTTTTTACAGAGAAAACAAATTACATTATTATTATCATCCTATGTGAAATAATCCTAGTAAAAGTACATTTTGAAAATAAATCACGGATATATTCATGTATAAATTTTTTTACTCAACTCAGCTTTTTAAATGCAATGAGCAGCATAACATGTACAGACGATGAGACGCAGCTGCCTCTGTGTGTTTTGAATATTTAACCAGCTCGCGAGACATACACAATACTTGGTATTGAAGAACCTACTACACGTTTTTTAAGAACCTTGCCCCCAGGGCCCGAAGGGTTTCTCATTCTGATCATCTGGGGTGGTACATATTTTATCAATTTAAAATTTAGACTAATTTTATACTTTTAAAAAATATTCTTTAAATTATTTTTTATTCAACAATAATTAATGTGTATAATTATTCCAATCAGCAATTAACTATAGTATATAACTTAATAACTGACAATTAAAATATATATCTGTTGTAACTATAGAGGCTTTAATTTAACAGACCATTTCTGTTATGGTATGGATGACTAAGGGTATACATATTTATTAATTTTTCATTAGTTTAACATAAAAGAAAAAAAAAAATGCTGACGTTTACACATGTATATAAATATAATCTGCTTCTATACAAGTTAACTAGTAAGAGGAAAGTTTGACGGTTGACCAGCAACTCTACAACTAAATGTAACTATCTCAAGCATTTAGTCTAGTTTAATTATCAGTCGTTGTATTAAGTCTATAAAATTATAAACTAGTTGGTTTAAACAGTTGTTAAGTAATATTAACTACTAAATGTAATAAATTTTACCAACAAAAGATTTGTTTTTCTTTCAATAATATTTACCCGGCATGATTGATAATTACAATTTTTAATTCAGTGTTAAATAATCAACGTATGTTAAATATATATATATATTTATGTTTGTATTTACAATTTGAAATTGTGCTTGAGTGGATTCAACGTTTAATTCAACAGGCATTGTTGTAATGGAAAACGTGAAACTAATTTTTGAAATGGAAAACATTTAATTATAACAATGATTGCTTGATATTATATTATGATTAAACAGCCGGTGAGTAATTAAAAAAATAAAATAATAGATAAAAAGGTTAAATTTGTCGATAATGTCTCCATAACTGTCAACCATTCTATTCAGCAATATCATGAAAAAAAAAAAAAAAAAAAAAAAAAAAAATTAATGTCGCGTCATCATCATATCATATCTCAAGTTAAGTTAACTCTCACTCTCACTCTTATTTAGGTTGTGCCCCTTATAATCGTATATGTAATGTATGTAATGTATGTAGTATGTATAGACATGGATATATAAGTATATACAGAGCATACAGAATAGAGACTGAGACAGAGATTGTCTCGACATATCCACTTGTGTGGATTGGCAAACTCGGGGCCATATCTATACTAATACATACAGTTATATAGTTGGTACTCTTCTCTCTACGAGGTTAATCGCTACTTGACCCAATTTTATTCACATGCCTTAATGTACCACATAGAACAATGCTTCTCAGGCGTGATATTGTAATGAAAACTCGTAATTAATCCCTTTTATCTCTATATAACATATACATATCATTATGATTTTTATAATAACTATTATTATTATTATTATTTATTTTAATAAAAAATGTAAAATAGTTTAAGAAATGAGCTCCTGAAGAAAAAAATAAATTCCAGAATCAAGAGAAGAGAACTGCGGGTTGGATGGTATATTATATCTAACCGTTTAATATCGTATCGTATGGTATCGTATCGGGTCAACGTTCTCCTCCTCTTCAAGTGCATTGCCTTAGGGATATCAATGTAAATGTAGATGGTACACTCATCAGTATGTGCTATAGTATATACCATTAAAATCAAAGAGTAGTATATAATAATATACAGTTTATGCCAACCATACCGGTTAGGTACAACAGTACAACAGTGCTACAACAGTCTTGTGTACTTTATTGTATCGTAGAGGTAAAACAGAGACAGTTGTAAGAGTAAAGTCAAGAGCGTCGTGAGCGTTGAGAGTGGTTGAGGGCTTTGAGACCGTTGAGAGGAACAACAGAATAAATAAATAAAAAAATATAGGTAAGAGATAGAGTTTCTGTTGACGTACTGTGTGTGCTGTCATCCAAGTATAAAAAGTATAAAAATATGTAACTGGAGGTACCAGACATCTCACTCGTTAAATTAAAAGCAAAAGTATAAGCTGAACATAGTTTAAGTTAAATAACAACATTGGATGAGATTATCATACTGAGCCTCTGAACATCAGTAACATCTGCTTCAATATTAATTATATCAATCATTTATAACATTATTAACAGTAACATCAAATATATAAATATATATTAAAGAGTCCTCAGAATATTTAAAATGAGACTCAATATAATAATATATATGAGAATGAGGATGGCAGGTTAGTGAATTCTAAGTTGGCAAGTTGCTAACGGCAAGTTACTGTCTCTACCTGTTCCTCTTACTGCTGCTGCTGCTGTTGTTCATCTTGAAGAAAGTAGTTGATGATGATGATGATGATAAAATAAAACTAGTTTGACGAGAGTCCGGATTTTCGTTTTACTTTTATTTTTATTTATATTAAACCTTTTTTTGGGTTATTTTTGTTTTATTCTTGTTTTGTTTATGTTTTTAATCTTGTCTTTCGTCTACGTCAGGATAAACAGTCAGCTCAAGTTCAGCTCGTTCAGCTCAAATTCAGCTCGTTCAGCTAGCAGGTACCCGATGAAATTTTCACAACATAACATTTTTAATGTTATTATTCTACATAATAAAATTTTAAACTTTATTCCATCACTTATTTTTCTAACGATAAAAAATAAATTATTTTAATATTATTATTATTATTATTATTATTATTATTATTATTATTCTCGCTGAGCTATATACTTTAATTAATTTAGTTAAATGACATAAATGACAACAGAAAATAAATTTTCATCGTGGTTTTATTGTTATAGATATTTAATTCAACTAGTCATAGTGATTTCGCTAATTGAACATCAATCGTATATAAAATTATAATTCATCATATTCCATATCGTCAAAGTCCAATTTAATTTGATGCAGCATATATTTACTCTAATAGATATTTTATTATTAACATTTGTTGTATTATCGAAAATTATTAGATATCTCAGGACGCACAATCAATTCAATAAAATAAATAAAAACTATATTTTTATGTAGACGGATCGATATAAAATATATTTAAAAAAAAAAAAAAATAGTAAAGAAATTTTGTCAATCTATGTTAAAATATCTAATATGTAAACGTTTCAAGTTCAATAGATATACTTTGGAATGCTCTGCAGCCATATTATTGTCACGAGAAACGTTATGTGCATATGAGCATTGATTTTTCGTGTGGCTCGTTAGTATTCTGATGGTCCAAAAATAATCAAATTGTCTACAGTTTTAAAAATAAACTAAACTTTAATAAAACAATAGTTTTTTTTTTTTTTTTTTTTTTTTTTTTTTTAATTGTTGCATCGAAAATAACATAAAAAGTAAACAATGAACTTTACTAAAAAAAAAAAACAATAATAATTCAACTGGTTTTTAATTATTCTGGATGTTTAAAAATAAATATTTTATTGGGCTAGTTATTTTTACTCTCTATTGTTCAGTTTAATTAAATAAAATGTAAACAGAACCCGATAATTAAAACGTATATTTAATTAACTTTAAACTTAATTTGTATAACTATATATAATCTATTTTTCTCACGATAATTAGAAATTTTTTTTTAATTTAGTAAATTTGATATTGATAAATCATAATAATGTTTTTCATTGTGAAACTTTAATTAGTGTTTTTTATTTCACTATTCAATGATATATAATGATGATTGATAATATTCCCTCATTAATCATGCTCGTGGCATTTAGAACAGTGTAGCTATATCTAGGATGTCTTATTAGAGAATGGCCTCAACTCTCCCTTAGATCATTTAATCCTTGGTTTCCTGAACCCAAAATTCCATTATACCCAACACTAAATTTTTTAATAATTATACATATATATTATTTCAATACGGGATGAAATGGCATCGATACCCTGGATCACATCGTTATATCCGTTCTTTCATGACACTAATCGCTTTAATTTATTAATATTTGTTTTTACATCCATAAATCTATTCAAATAACAATAGAAAAATAAAAAAAAAATTTAGTTGATTTATGTATGGATGTTATTGTGTACGGAAATTTTATTACGGATTTTTTAAAAGTTTAAAATTTAATTTATTTATAATAATAAAATTTGAGTCAAGTTATTTATTTATTTTTTTTTTTTTTTTTGTATATTATCGTGTTGATAAGGCGATACTCGATCGTATGTGCTAATAATTTAACCATCCGGTTTTATAAGCTTTGATAACATAATACACACAAAAGTAATAGCTTATCTCTATAATTCTCCTTTCTTTCAAGTATGTAATGTAATGTATAGGAAATAGGAATAAATTCTTTTCCTACTTTACTTTTTTTTTTTCCAAAATGAAATCGCCGGTTAGCAAAACTAAATAAGCAAAAGGTTCTGTCAATACCAGATGCAATCTGTACGATATGTACATGAAATAAATAAATAAAAAATTCCGTTAACAGTTTGAAAAAGACGTCAAAAAGTTTAAATTAAACGTAGAGTAAAATATGAATATGAAAAATTTAAATATAAATATAATTGAAATAGCTGAGTATAAGTTTGTAAATATTTTTGAGTTGTCGCATGGTCCGCAAATATATACATATAAATAGTAAAAAACGGAATATATAACAGTATACTCTATAGAGGCAATGATCCGAACGAAAATAACGCAATACACACTGTGCACTACTGTATAGGTAGTAAAATATAATTCAGAAGCAGTTGAGCCAGACTAGTTTTGGTTAATAATCTCACGCAGTCTACATATATAGATATGTACATACATTCAATATAACAAGTTAGCAGATATATAGATATATAGATAGTGGCTCGTAGTAGTTGGTAGAGTATAATTGCCGTATAGTAGGTATGCAGCAAGTAACACGATCGGTAATGTTCAGTGATGCGTGAAAAATTAATTACGCTACAGCACGAACATGTTGCAGGAAACTGGCTCGATAATTTGACGCTTCACTCGGTACATGAGCGATCGTGAGAGACCACGAGACAATCCTGATTTTGTAATCCTGTTCCGTGATTAATTATCAAAACGTTGTATATTACCTCTCTATTATTATTCTTAATTATTTTTTTTAATTTTAAACTTTTAATCATATAGTTTTACAACTTATTAACTGTTATTGTTTGGCAATGGAGTGAGAGATTCAAATGGACAGCTTTTTAACACATTATATACATATTCAACGAATTTAACAACAAGAACATGATATATAACACATAGAGAATAACAGAAACAACGTAACAACATAACAGCTGGTGATGACTTGATCAGTTTCTCGAGTTTCTCGAGTTTCTAAAATTTTCGCGTTATGACGTATGTTATTATTAAACGAGGTGGATTTTTTTAAGCTCTCTGTTTCCTTCACATGAATAACTTTTCTATTGTATAAAACTATTTTCCTCAAATAAAACCACAGCGCAGACTTGTTATTATTATTATTATTATTATTATTATTATTATTTGCAATGAATATTACCAAATAATAATTAAATAACAAAAATATGAAAATTATTATAATTAGTTAGTAGCTAGCAGCTGGATATTATTATTATAATAAATTGAGATAGAGACAATTGCTCGTTGAAGAAGCAACTTATTTAATCGTCGTTTCGCTCCAATTTTCTCAAGTATTAGAATAAGGAAAAAAGACATTAGCCTGGAAACTCAACTCTATCATGGATTTTTGACGACAACAACGACAGGAACGTCAAAAATGAGACTGAAACGACAAGAAGAGAGAACAGGATGGGTTGGTGTTAAAAGACAAGGACAAGATTAAAATTTAACAAGCCACGTAGTACAGTGCCTCCTTGATAGGAGGAGAAAGATTATACGAATAAGTAATAAGTAATAAGAATATTCTCTCCGTCTTTCCTATATATATATACTTTAAACTCTTGGTCTTTACTGAGTAAAAGTGTCCTTGTTTAACAAGCGCGAGAAACTATATATTATTGAAAAAGTTTGTGAATTCGTAGCAGCAGGAGCCAATTGAACGTCTTTTACGTTTTTTACGTTGTTTTTTGTCTTTTTCGGGTTTAATGGTAACCAACCACCCTCATTCATTGTAACCAGCTAGAAATCAGAAGCTATATGAGCTAGGAGCTAATAGAAGCTAATAGGAGCCAACGAAGATACTCGAAAACCTAACTACCTCACCATCAGATTAACTTGTAACTAATTTTATTATTTTTTCTTATTCTTTCATTTTGCTTCAACAATTACAAATAATCTCTTGACTATTTATTAAGTAAATTTCGTTTTTTTTTTTTTTTTTTTTTTTTTTTTTTTTTTTTTTTTTTTAATTATTGATAATAAATTATTAACCCATGTAATTATACTTTGGGTAAATAACTTGAGCTAATATAATAATATATTCCTAAACAACAAGTTAATGCATGTGATGCAATTAAATACATATATATTGTTAAGTTAGCATCAGGTTGGGTGATATCTATATCTATTCTCAGCTTCTAACTCCTAACCAAACTAACCAACTCAAATCCAAGTCTAAACCCAATTGTCCTGTATCTACTGTAATATTATATGTACATACATATACCTAATATATACGTAGTATATCTGCTCCCAATGGAACTTTAAACTTATACATGGTTGGACATTTACACAGATTATTATTATCATCATCATCAAAATCGATTTATATTTATTATATATTAGTGATTTTGTTTAAACTTTCATCGATAATCACGTATAATGATTTTATTACGTTTAAATACATAAAACATAAGTAATGGTAAAAAACCGTTACGTATTAAATGTTGATAAAACAAGTTAAAAGTTTATTATGGTTTACAGTACAACAGTACAAAACGCAGTATATACTGCAGTTTGCAGGATAGAGCTTGTGAGTCAAATAAACATCAAACGAGATCGGCAAATCGACCACGCCCAAGATAAATACTCCACACCTAGTCTATAATAGTCTAAACACTCAACTATTCTACGCTTTATACATATACTTAACATATAAACTCTCCTTGTAAACTTTTATTGTTTACTTTAATAGATAATATATATAATTAAGGGGTTAGGGGTAGTCAGAATTTTCAAAAAATCGATTTTTTTTTTTGCATTTTCTTAAAGTATAATATTTTAAAAATATTGTGTGAAAATTTGAAGTGAATCCGACAAATTCTTTTCGAGTTATTTAACAATGACCAAAGGACACTCGGGTGCTACGTGGCATTCGAGAGCAGGTAGCTAGAAACAGCTGCAAGCAACCGACCTTTCGGGTTTCATTGTCATGAATATCTTCCCATTTTAATGTATGTATAATTATATATATATATATAAATCTTTCTACATATATTCACAATTTGTAGGTAGTACAAGAACTGAAAAATAATTTTTGGTTGCCAGTATACCTGTAGTCGTTGCACTGATCAGTCGATAGTTTTGTGATAAATTATTTCTCAAGTGAATTAAATTATTAACCATGAGACGTGATTCTAGAAAGGTTTCAAGAGAACTTTGGAGTTCTGAAAAAATTAATAAGTCGCGTTCAGTCAAAAGAAAGAATGTTTTTAATCCGAAAACAGCCGAACGTGATGAAAGTATTCAGAGTACATCTTCTAAAAAATTAAAACAAAACACTGAAGATGATGTACCTGAAGACAGCAGTACTGAATTTCGAATAATAAATTTTATTCAGGTATTCACTGAAATTTCTGCTCTTATAAAATGTAAAAAATGTGATGGAAATGTAGTGTTTCAAACAGCAAGTACACGTGGGCTGGGATTCAAAATTGTAGTTGCATGTAATAACTGTGGAAATGAATATATTCCTTCCTGTTCTTTCGTTGAGCATTCTTATGAAATAAACAGACGTTTCATTTTTGTAATGAGAATACTAGGAATAGGATACGAAGGATTGTGCAAGTTTTGCGGCCTGATGGACATGCCGTCTTTTTTAGATAAATCTACGCATACAATTTTACTGAAACAGATTTTGAATTGTAGTAAAACCGTCGCAGAAACCTTCATGACGAAAGCTGTGAATGAAAAAAAGCAAGCAATGCCAACAACATTAACAACTGAAAATGAAGATATAAATCATCTAACTGTATCGGGAGATGGAACCTGGCAAAAACGGGGATATACATCGTTATTTGGAGTTTCTTCTATAATTGGCTATTTTACTGGAAAGATTCTTGACATAAACATTAAAAGTGCATATTGTAAGCTATGTGAGTATTGGAAAAAAAAAACCAAATACTGTTGAGTTCCAGGAATGGTATCAATCGCATGAAGATGTGTGTTCTGCTAATCATAAAGGGTCTTCTGGGAAAATGGAGGTGGATGCGATGGTCGAAATGTTTTCGTATTCTGAAACTAAATATGGAGTTAAATATGCCAACTATATTGGTGATGGTGGCTCCAAGACCTATTCAGGAATTATAAAATCAGATCAGAATAATAATGAAAGCTTTAACCAACTAGTATGGAAAATATGCCCAAAAACGGTAAATACTAGTTATACTATCGTACAAATAGCTGCATACGTTGCTATGTGTATATTTAATGAGGGTATAAATTCATTATTAGTCTTGATGAATACATTAGGACTTAATTGTGGGCCTAATTCTCATCGGTATACAGAAAGAATGGATGCTGCACGTATGAAAGTAGCAGATAAGCGCGCTAATGATAACACCCGAGAAGGTCGATTGCAACGTAGGCACCAGCAAATCGATATTTTGGAAGCTGCTATGACGGCTGAAGAGCTATTATATGGTCCAGGAATAGATGACTCAGTGTAAGTTATTAAATAATTCTTATAATTCGACATAAATCCATAGCAAAACTTTAAATGCGTTTTTCTCAAAACTATGTTTTCTGAACTGGTGATCACTGTAACTTAAAAACTGCTCGGTAGATTTCAATAAAATTTATTGTACTTTTGAAAAACATTAAAAACTCGTGCCTGATCGAAGGATTTTTTTTTTTCAAAAATTTCGATTTTTTTTAACAAGAAACTGTCGGTTTTTTTCTCGAAAATTTGAAAAAAATTTCCTGAAGCCGCCATTTTGTTAATTTCGAAAAAAAAAAAAGCTTCGATCAGGCACAAGATTATCTATTAATAAAACTAATTTTTCTTGTCCGATTGATTTTAGATGAATCTCCAAGGACTTATGATGATCACCGCAAAGGACTTCGGGAGGAACGGGCTCCACAAAAACAGCGATAACTTTTTGAATTTTGAATTTTTTTTTTTGAAATTTTCGTGAAGTCAAATCGAAACGTGTTCTAATAAAGCTATGTTTTTATTTTTGTCAAATAAAGTAATTAACTACAAAAAAAAAAATTATTGAAAATCATCATTTTTTCAGGCCTCTGAGTATCCCTAACCCCTTAATGTAACTTAAATGCATGGAAATATGCATATATTGTATATATTCTATATGTCACATGTCAAATTTTAATAGCTTCAATAATTCAACACTATTTTTTTCTATTTATTATTGTTATTTAATCGACTGGTTGTCTGTAGGTGCATTAATATATAAGATATCAAATCTATTATTATACTTATACTAGTAAATATTACTTTTTTAAACAGCATAACCAGCATTAATATAGAGTTTAATTTTTAATTTTTTTATAAAAAACAATTGTCCCACTAAAAGAGGTAAAAAATATTAGAGAAAAGCTTTTACCCTTATTGTTGATCTCACCTGAGACCACAACTACTTTGTCAGTGGTATCCGGTAACGACAAAGACACCAATTAACAACACTTTTTCTACAGTAGTCGTCGTCTACCATTTACTAGATATACATATATATATAAACCGTTTCTCATTAGCTGTTATTCTTAGTCACAATAACCTACGTGATGACAAGTTAAAAAAAAAAAAAAAAAAAAAAAAAAAAAAAAAAAAAAAACCCGTCTTGGAAAGAAATAATAATAATAATAATAATAATAATAATAATAATAACAACGGTAAAATTTCATACATATATTTCTCTTAACATTTTTAATTAAATGGAATTTTTCATAAAATATACTAAAGTGTCTCAAGAAAAAAAAAAAGGACATTAGAGTTTTAATTTATTTAGGATTTTTTTTTTTTTTTCTTTCTGTCTGTCCATGTTCGCGTTGACGTTTATAATAGTAAAATAATTATATTATTAAATTAGTTATTTTAGTGCACGAGAGCCAGTATAGTAAAAAAAAAAAAAAAAAATAGAGTGATGATGTATATTTTACTAAAGAGCGAATTATTAAAAGATTAAGTAAAAAATTAATAATAAAATAAATATAGTTGTTGCATTACGTGTAATATTTTTAGTCAGTGATTGTGGCTTACAAAATGGGGGATTGTCATCTTGTATTGTTTTTGGTCTGGTACTTGGTGCTAGTATTAGTATATAGGATAGGAATTTTAAACGATATAATATAATACATGAGTAGAGAAAAAAGTATCGAGACGACAAGACAACGCCTGAGCTGAATAACTAAACAACTTACAATAACTTTAACGATTTGTAATACTTGGGACAAATGGTACAACTATAATTATTTTACTATTTTTTTTTTATTTGTTAATCAACATATTTATTACCATAATATTAATTATTAATTTGTATATTAAGTAATTATATATGAGAAATTAATTAATCCGAGAGATGCAGACATAATAGGTTTAATAGGCATCGAAATAGGTATTTAGGTATTCGGGATGCAAGTAATATCGGGATCAAACGCCTTGACTGTTGTCATGTAAATTTCTCTCTGGATATATGTATACAGATAATAGTTGTATTTGATATAGCTATTGGAGGTGACAAAACCTTTGAATACAAGTAGTAGTAGTAGTAGTAGTAGTAGTAGTAGTAGTAGTAGTAGTAGTAGTAGTAGTAGTAGTGGTTTTGGTATTTGATTTTGCATTATGGCTTAATGCTACTTGCGCTTCGTAACACTCATTAGACGCTAAACTGGTGACATTGTTGTTATCGTTTACAACGATCAATATATGTCTCATTAATATTCTATTATATCCAATACATTTAATCCTTTTATTGTTATAAAATTAATTAAGAGATAAAATCTTAATTCAATTAATAAATAATAAATACTTAAATTTAGTGGTTTGTCGTTTGTTATTTGTCATCGAGTTACCAATAAGTATGTATTGATATACACATTCATTTCCGGTACGATTTATCTCGCGATAAAGTTATACGTAGGAGGACTTTGATTTTATTTGCATAAAATAATACTAATAAGTATTAACAATAAAACAAAGTGTGTGGTATAAATGTGTGAAGGTGTGTATAAGGTATGGTAAGAGACACACGTCATTACCCCAACATTATTATTAGTTTTATTAGTTGATCTAAGGTGGAGTAGTGAAAGTTTAAACTTAAAATTAATCCGTATTTTATTCAATTCCATCAATTAATTTTAATACATTATTATTATTATTATTATTATTATTATTATTATTATTATTATTATTTTTAATTATTGAGTTTTATTGTGATTTTGTTTTTCACCGAATAATTGTCATTTGAAAATTTTATTGATAATGTCACAATGTGTCCATTCGAGTTTAATTATTTTAATTAAAATATTTATTGCGAATTGATTTTATTGTTGGGTAAAATAACGTCGCATGTCAATTTTTATTTATTTTATATTATTTTATGATATTAAATCTGCATATTACCGTTGAGTATTGATTTTTTTATTATTTCAAATTTTATCATCCATTGTAATTACTTATAACTATCATTACTATATTAATTCATTTAATCAAATTTAATCATTTTTAATTGATAACATAACAACAATAATAAAATGATTTATTTTTGACCTATAACAGATGTTAAAAAATAAATCTAGTCTTTTCATTAAATGGTTAATATAATGATAATGATGATGAAGATGAAAATAGTTAAGTTTAAATGCCAGAAACTTTTATATCTATTAAATATATAATATTATATCTGGTAGTTATTGTTTTTTTTTTTTTTTTTTTTTTTATTTATTTATTATTATTTTTATTTTAGTCTTTTCGGGTGCTTCTGCTCCAACAACCGGATAGACAGGAAACGTGGCTCGAATTGAATTCCACTTTAGTGGAGGTTGTTGGTGAAGCAGACCGACAAGTGCAATAGGGCGTTTTGAATCGACTGGTATATGGTGTACTGCTCTCACCACCACCACCACCACCACCACTACCACTGCCAACTCTTGTAAGAAGCATATGACTCTTGATATAGATATATTTTTTTTTTTCGTTATCTTTCTTGATATTTTTTGTTCAATTTATTTTTAATATTTCTACTGCTATTATATTATTATTATTATTTAAATGAATTAAATTTATATTTATAAATTAATAAAGAGAGAAACATTATTAATTTCTCAAGTAAATAAGATAAGAAAAAAAAAAATCAAGAGAAATTGAAAAAATGTAAATATACTAAAGCATCTTAGGAAAATATGTATGGTATAGTATGTTGAATTTATGAAACTCTCAAGTGTGTCGTTTTGTCATTTATTTATTCCCGGATTTTATAATAAATATATTAGAAGAAATAAAATTTATATTTGATAGTTATATATACTGTAATGAATGCAGCTCACCCGTAACAGTTATATGAAAGAATTAAAAGTATATTACAATTTATAATAAATATAAATACAACACTATAGAACTATCTGGAGTATATGTTTGATAAAAATAATAATTTATCATAAAATAATATCACCCGATGTATATTTTATTTTTATTTATTTATTTTGTATTTATATTAATGTTAATATAATCAAGCAGTATTCACACACATGTTAAAGTGGTGATTATGCTTATGCATCTGACATTTCACCGTCTGTTTCAGCAAATAAATTTATCAATATAATTTTCTTTTTTTCTATTGTATATTTTATTATATATATTTATATTTATACGGTAGAGTTGCTGATAATCTGTGAATTTATCCATCCGAAAGTGAAAATCTCGAGTAGACGAACAGAAAAACAACAGGCTGTCACTAAAATACTATCCAGCATTATCCTGGTACGGCATACAGTTTTCATTTTAAAAATAATCTTATAGAGCTGGAGAGCTGAAGAGCTGAAAAGCTGAAGAGCTGAAGAGTTAAAAGCGCTAAAAGATGTATACAGCTTTTAATTTCATTTCTATTCAGATAAAAATATTTATTAATTTTGTTTTTTACACGATAAATAATTTTTTGTGATGATTAAATTAAATTTTAGAATTCAAATTAATCAATAAAATTTTATTTTTATTTACCGTACAAATATAACTTTAATTATATTAGATATTTTTCTTAATGTTTTCTTCAAGCTTGTCCGGCAGTCTAAATATACAGCAGTCTCGTTACCTCGACTTACATCGAGCATTCACGACAGGAGCAGTTTTACGGTGTGGGTTATCCACTCGGTAAATAATTCTCTAGCGTCCTGAGAGCTCAAGGATTTACACTCGCGTCCGTTTGACGGTTTAAAAAAAAAATTATTCCAACATTGGTTGTATTATATAGTTATACTTTGCTAAGAAAACGAGTAAAAATAAAATTTAAAAAAAAAAAAAAAAATCAAGACGATGAAGAAGAAGAAGTAGAAGAAGAAATAAGTAAAGAGAACTAAGCGGGTATAGGAAAAGCAGAACAAGAAAAATAAGCAAAGTTAAAGTGACTTTACGGCAATCTTATTCAGCTTACATATTACATGATTATATATTTATATTTTTATATTACATATATACTCTCGATAGAGTTTTTAAGCATACAATATTGACATAGATAAAAGCAAGTATATCATTACTATATATTATATATAAATCTAATTTTAGTATATTATCTCAGTATCTCAGTATCTTAAAGCTATATAGAGTCACAATTTCCTGACTCATACTTGTAGTATAGTAGAATAAAATTCATGTAAATCGATCTGACAGACGATTAAAGCTCTCTCGATTATCACACCGTTTTCACCTTCCAGCTCTACAGACACTTGTAATATAGATATAGATATACTACTAGTAAAGTTAAATACCGTGAGGGTGAAAGAGAAATAAAGTTTAATTAAAAATCAAAATTACCGTAAAGTTTACACCCTATAAGGCTCTATCTAAGCAATATCAAATAGTTGAGTAAGAAAACTAATTAATTCATTAATACTTGCAATAATTTGTAGGTATTGTACATCGACAGACAATAATAATAATAATAATAATAATAATAATAATAATAATAATAATAATAATAACAACAATATATTATGATGAATCATTAACAAATACTCGGATAAACTTTGGTAAAGCTTTCTGCGCTTTCTCAATTTAATATTAATATTAATATTTCAACAGTTGTGTGTTATATTATGCTCTACTATGTGCTGGTTTAATGGTTCATTAGAACCATTAAAACCATTCCTCATTAGAACCATTATAATGGTGAGCTTCGGGGCAAATTTACCTTCAAGAAGTCTCATTAGACTATCTGATATAAATATATATATATTATGCGTACATGTACTAACTTGATCTTGTAGTTACTTTAGAATAATCGTTCCATAAATATTTAAGAAATATTTTATAAAAAAATTTAATAAATGACGGTAGTTTATAAAACAAAAATATTCGCAATATTTTACTAACACATCAACAGCATATAGCATTGTAGAGTCAAGCGTCAACTTGAGTATTCCATTCTTATCTCTTGAAATCCTCCCGGCTCTACTCAGCTTGTATCACACTCGGTTTATAAGTAAAAAAAAAAGAATATTATTATTGTTGTTGGTTAGTTGGTTGGTTATTTGATGGTATATATTTACCGTGGAATTCTTGAAACTGTCGAGTGGAGTGTGCGAGTCATAGTTGGTAATACAAGTGGAGTAAAAGTGCTGGTTACGCCACTGTTGCACTCTACTACTCACTACATACAAAGCGAATATACTTTGGTTGTATGTATTGCATATAGCGGAATATTTGATATTTCAAGGTAGACAGTACACCGTCCACGTGATTGTCGGCAATGGGGAAGGTCAGAAAAGCCAAGAGTACCAATGGTACCAAAAGAAACTTATAGCCACCATAATATGTATAACATGTAATATACCTTCAACGTTAGAGTCTCAATACAAGTAAAAGTTTAACAAAACCCATTATATATCGGTGCTGCTGCTGCTGCTGCTGCTGCTGCTGCTGCTGCTGCTGCTATGTACATTCTATACTTTACTATACGTCTAAACGTATCAAGTGTGTAGTACTTTACTTGGTGAGGTTGGCAACCTTTTGCACGTAACACAAAATATAGCAGATATATCAGATATAAAAAAAAAAAAAAAAAAAAAAAAAAAAAAATTTCTCAGGGGTTTGATTTTTAAAAATTTTAGACCATACCAGGTGAATCAGAGTTTAAGTAAACTTGGTAAATAAAATAAATAAACCAAGAGATTGCGGAAAGAGAAACGAGGCGGGGAACAAGGCGTAAGAACTGCCGGAAGTCGCGCAGTGCGGTTTTCGTCGGCGGAAAAGGTATCCAGGGATTCAGAAGATCTACCCAACAACCCAACAACTGTACAATCTTACAATAATCCAAGAATCCCTTGTCTAGTATATTAATTAAAGAGTGAGTTTAGCTCACACGTAATTTTTTTTAAATTTATTTATAATTTTTAAAACGTCAAAAGTAGACTAATAATAATGGCATGATTTTTAACATCTTTCATGTACTTTATTTCGAGCAATACCTCATACTCAACTACTCATTTCATTTTTTTGATTTTTTTTTATCTACAGGTAAAAAATTTTCATCCTTGCCTAATATTCGATTGAGTCATCAAGGGGAAGGGATTTATAAAATACCAGTTATTCACCGTTTTTATTAACATAGAGTAAAAGAATCGCGTCACCTAACAGAACAACGCCTTTTCATCTTTTCATCTTTTACTCCCTCAATTGCTATATAACTACCAATATCAATAAATAAAAAAAATTTAATAAAATATACGGGACAATTTTTGAATATGTATATTTATTTAAGAAATAAGAGAAAAAATTCTAAAGGGTCTTAGTCTGCCTTATGCTCTTTTCTACTTCAAAGAATCAAACTATATCGAGTTTGATCTCTTGGCAAATAAATTCCCTTGCACGCTAACATAACCAACTTTTATATTTTTATCATTTTTTTATCCATTTTAATTTAAAGTTATTTATACAGGGTGTCTCAGAAGTCGTGAGCCACCGGACAGGGTGTGGTAGAAAATTGGATTCTGAATAGAAAAGTCCTTTACCATTTTTCGATCAGACCCATAGAAAAATTACTACAAATTTATGAAAATAGACCAATGAGGAGCGCGGTTTAGCGGCAGAACGGTAGGCGCAAGAGCGAGCGAGTGGAAGCGCGACAGGCAATGAGTGCGCGCTCGCTTGCACACGTGTGATATCATTGCTCAGTTATAGCGGGATGCCCGCATGCAATAATAATGATCAATGATACTCCTGTAAATAAAAAAAAATTAATATTAGAAAAATCATCCCATAGACAGCCCCATAAAATAAAAAATGTGCGATTTTTTGATAATTAAAACTCAAATTTTCGGTGTCACCGAAAAATGAAAAAAAAAGCCAACAGTCATATTCGATGATACCCCTGTAATTAAAAAAAAAAAAAAAAGAAAAGTTATAAAAGTACCCCATACACTCTGAGATACAGCCCCATAAAGCCAAAAATTTGCGATTATTTAATGATGAAATTCAAATGATCAGTGTGCACTTGAAGTTAAAAAAAAAAGCAATAAAAATAATCAGTGACACTACTGTAGACCAAAAAAATTGAAAAAAAATAAAAAACTACCCCATAGACAGGGAGATACAGCCCCGTAAAGCCGAAAATTCGCGATTATTTAATAATGAAATTCAAATGATCAGAGTGCACTTGAAGTGAAAAAAAAAAAAAAGCAATAAAAATAATCAGTGACACTACAGTAGGTGAAGAAAATTTTTAAAAATAAAAAACTACCCTATAGACAGGGAGATACAGTCCCATAAAGCCAAAAATTGTGCGATATTTCAATAATTAAAATAGAAATTTTCGACGACTACTCAAAATTTCAAATAAAAATCTAGGACTAATAGTTAACTATACCCATAACAATCAGAAAAAAATTAAAAATTACAAAAACCACCCCATAGACACTAAGATACAGCCTAATAAAGCCGAGTATTTCGGGATTATTTAACATAAAAATTAAAATATTCACAGTGCATTCGAAATAGAAAAAAAAATACCAATCAAAATTATCAGTGGTACTTTTGACCATCAGACAAATTTAAAAAATTGTAAAAACACCCCATAGATACCGAAAGATGACTTGATAACGCACAAAAATCGGGATTGCTTAGAAATTAAAATTCAAATTATTGGTGCCCATTGAAAATCAACAAAAGAAACCTTTTGTACTTATCGATTAAACTCCTGTGTATCGAAAAAAATTATTATTTAAAAAACCACCCCGCAAACTCCGAATTATGATCCCATTAAGCTGAAAATTTCTGATTTTTTAGTAATTAAAATGCTACTTCTCGGTGTCCGTTGAAAATAAATGAAAAGTATGAAAACTCATTTTCAGATATACTCTTGTAAGCAAAAAAAAAATAAGATTTGAAAAAAACACCCCATTAACGGCGAGATAGGACCCCATAAATCCGCTAATTTGTGATTTGTTAGTAATTGAAATTGAAATTCTTGGTGTCCATTTAACAACAACAAGAGAAACCTATTGTACTTTTAAATTACACCCTTAAAAACATAAAAAAACTTAACTCTTGAAAATCCACCGCATAGACACTAACAAACATCCAAATAAAGCCAACAATTCGCGATTTTTCAATAATTAAAATTCAAATTTTCATATGACACCGAAAATTTCGATATCAATCCACAAAAAATCGATAAATCGCGGCTTTATGGAGGCGTATCTTGGGGTCTATGGGGTGAATTCTTGAATTTTGATATTTTCATTTATTAAAAAGAGTAAATTGGAAAGTGGAATGAGTTTATGCTCTTTATTTTAAGTGGACACCGAGAATTTCAATTTAAGTCAATTAAAAATCGACAAATAGCGACTGTATGGGGATGTATCTCGGTGTCTGTGGGGTGGATTCTAAAATTTTGATTTATTATTTTATAACAGAGATAACATTAAAAAGTACAATAATTTTCTTTTACTTATTTTGAGTAGACACCGAGAATTTCAATTTAAATCAATAAAAAATCGAACAATTGTGGCATTGTGGGGTTGCCTCTCGGTGTTTATGGGGTGGATTCCAAAATTTTGATTTTTAATTCATAAAAAAGGTTAAACTGGAAAGAAAGATAATTTTCTTTGAGTTATTCCGAGTTGACACCGAGAATTTCAACTTAACTTCACAAATAATGGAGAAATCGCAGCTTTATGGGGGTGTATCTCAGTGTCTATGAGGTAGTTTTTTTTTTTTTCAATTTTTTGGTCTACAGTAGTGTCACTGATTATTTTTATTGCTTTTTTTTTTAACTTCAAGTGCACATTGATCATTTGAATTTCATCATTAAATAATCGCAAATTTTTGGCTTTATGGGGCTGTATCTCAGAGTGTATGGGGTACTTTTATAACTTTTCTTTTTTTTTTTAATTACAGGGGTATCATCGAATATGACTGTTGGCTTTTTTTTTTTCATTTTTCGGTGACACCGAAAATTTGAGTTTTAATTATCAAAAAATCGCACATTTTTTATTTTATGGGGCTGTCTATGGGATGATTTTTCTAATATTAATTTTTTTTTATTTACAGGAGTATCATTGATCATTATTATTGCATGCGGGCATCCCGCTATAACTGAGCAATGATATCACACGTGTGCAAGCGAGCGCGCACTCATTGCCTGTCGCGCTTCCACTCGCTCGCTCTTGCGCCTACCGTTCTGCCGCTAAACCGCGCTCCTCATTGGTCTATTTTCATAAATTTGTAGTAATTTTTCTATGGGTCTGATTGAAAAATGGTAAAGGACTTTTCTATTCAGAATCCAATTTTCTACCACACCCTGTCCGGTGGCTCACGACTTCTGAGACACCCTGTATATAACTCATTATTTTTGATAAATCTTGATTTAATGAATAATAAACAATTTTTCATAAATAAAAAAAAAATATACAAGTTTATCATATACGTGACTCTCTAAATTTTGAATTTTTTAAAAATATATATATTGTTTTTCTCAGAATGTTATTTTAATAAAACCTCCACAGATAAGAGTAAAAGAAGAAATTTTGTATGCCTGATGCGTAGTGAACGCGTTTTACGTTTGAATATTTTATGAATTACATACCACTAGCACTACGGCTACCGCTGCTATACCACATGCTCGCGCGCTCAATTTGTTTTTATTAATTTTATAACTTAAATTATTTTCCACCATATTTAAAATTCCATCAATTATCTTTATTTTTCGAATTAAATTCCAATGAAATATTATTATCATTAAAAATAAAATAGTTATTTTATTAAAATCGGTGACTTTAAGCTTACAGCTAACAGTAATGAAAATTATAGATAAAAGTTTATGATCCTATACGGAGCTGAGTTTAAACTCCGACATCGTAAGAACTTGCCAACTTCTAAAAGATTAGAATTCACCGAATTGACTGGTACATATGTTACCTTTGCTAAAGTTACTTAATTACTAGTAGTAGCATAAGTTATTTGCGCTTCTTTACAACTTTTTGGATTTTTGGATTTTTCGATTTTTCGATTTTTCGATTTATAGATTTTTTTTTTTTTTTTCTAAAGAAAAATATTATTTTCAGTAACTTAAAAATTATCTATTAACATATACATACTTTATCTATACTTATAAATAAACGATCTGACATTCGATCTCTATCATTAGAGTTAATATTTATTTTTCATTCAAATTCTAATCTAAATGATAAAGTCGATTAAAAATTTTTAAGCTTGATCCAGACAATAATAACAGTAAAAGTTAACGCAAGATGTGTCACATATTTTGTATAATTATATATAGAAAAAAGTTTCGATAAAAAAAAAAAAAAAAAAAAAAAAAAATCAGCAAATATATTCAGTGATAAGATAAGACGTTAAAGAAAATCAAGACGCCATTTATATATTAAAAATAACATAAAAAGTAGATGGCTTATAAATCTATATAATAGATCTTTGAGTATAATAAAATAATAAAATATATTTTTTAATTATTATTCATTATTTATACGTAAACAACTACTAACTATTGAATAATATTTATAAATAAAATGATAACAACAGCTGGTAGAATATAATAGTGTAATAAATAATATAGAGAAAAAAAGAAAAAACATTACTATCAGAAGCAAAAGTACATCGTTAAAAATAAGATTTGACTGGGGGATTTTCCAAGTATAGAGAGCTAAATTTCCATTCATAAATCTAGCAATATTGATCTTGGTATTATAATATATATAATAATATCAGCAGCAGCAGCAGCAACAGCAGGGTTGAATATTAAGGATAAAGGGAGGAAAATGTGAAAATGAAAAACGATCTTTGGTATACTCAATGTACAATGTTGTTTACTACCGATGAGAGGGTACCTTTGGATGAATCATCGTCTGCAAAACACATTGGTGTAGATATATACATATATATATATATATATATATATATATATATATATATATATATATATATATATATATATATATATCAATAATAGGCATCTGATCCCTCATAATAAGGCAAAGCCAAAGCCCGATATCTAGGGTAGATCGCAGTAGCACGCAATAAACGCGACACCCTCGACAACATACGGCGACAACTGGTCGAATCGAATATATATGTATATGTATAACTAAACTGAACCACGTACAACTATTACACACATGTATATATATATATATATATAAATCGACGTGATCTTTTCGACAGAGTAAAGGAGAGAATTTGTAATTCGATGGGCAAAACCGTGTGGTCTTGCTTAGTTCAACTAGTCTATGCTATATATTATAATATGTATTTTTGATAGAGGAAAAACTTGCTCACGACCTTCACTCAAGCACAATGGTATTATATGTATTATATGTACAACACGACATAAGGGCAAGTAATATTATATTATTGTACTGGGGTGATTCTCAATGGAGCTAAATTCTCTACAAGAATCCTCCACTGTATTATAATTTAATATTTTTTTTCTTTTTTTTAAATGGTTAAATATTAATAAATAAATTTTATAACCGTGAAAAATATAAAATAATATATTTGACACCGATTATTGATAAAAATCTGATAGATAATGAAATGGATAAAATATTGTGAAAATAATGAAGCTTGAAAGTTATCAAGTATAAAAAAAAAAATTTAAGATAAGGAAAGATAAGGATAAAGATGTGGGTGAATGAAAAAAATATAATACGAATAAGGAAAATGATAATAATAATAAATAATAAGAATGAGAATGAAAATCATAGCTGGCAGCGATGTAGCTTCTGTCTGATCGACGCTCTAGGCGAGAGGAGATACAGAGACAGGAGAGACTAAAAGACAGAGAATAACGAATAAAAAAATAAAAAAAGTAAAGAAAAGAAAATGAGAGAGACCTTTGAAGTTTAAACTATGGGCTCGATATTATCTTACTACGAATGAGGCCATTTACTTGGTTGAATCCTCGATTGAAACGACTTTGCTTCCCTGTATGTATATAGCATTTTAATATATACATATATAGGTAAATTCATTGCACACGAGCAAACTAATACCATCAGTAAACGAATAAAACAGTAAACTAGGGTACGGTATACTCTACTTCGGTATTTATTCATCGGAGAATCACCAACGAATAAAAATGAGGATTATATTATTCTTATTTTTTTTTAAATAATTATTAAACATTTAAACTAATAATAATCATAGCAACGATAATAATTTTATAAGAAAAATTGAAAATTAAAAAAAGCCAATGGAAAATTATTTAGTATTTATCTGTTGTTATTATTATTATTATTTTTATACAGCAGAGAAATATAGTTTTAAGCGAAGAAGAATGTAAAGAGTTGTTTCCAAAACACTTGAACTTTCACATATGTATCCATATATGCATACATTACAGATCCACATTGTTATATATTTATAACTATATATCTGGTGCATTATAACTTTTGAGAGTGAATATAAATGAGACTAACGAGCTCCGTAATGGTAGTAATGACGCTAGATTGCTGCGGTTTATTCTACCAAAGCTATTCTCTAACCCCCATACCCATACCCATCTATGGTGAACTATATATATTATAAATATTTTTTGGTCATTATTTTATTTTTAGTAATCAGAAATAATAATTATATGGAGTCTATAAAGTTATTTATAATAGTTGGAATTATATTAATGTTTATTCAACATTATTACATTATATTTATACTTTCATTTCTCGCATGTCTTACATCGTCAGTGTATATTATATATGTATATATATATATATATATATATATATATATATATATATATATATATATATATATATATATATATATATATATATATATATATATATATGAATGTATCTATCATATATACGTACTCTTTACTTTTGTCTTTACTTTGATTATATTATAGAAAGTAACTCGACAATTTCAGACAGCATACAGAGAATAGAGAATAATGAATAGCGAATAAACTAGACAATATTATAATATGAATAATCAAGTATTTTAGTTAAATACTATTTAACATATAATAAAACAAAATTTAATTAAAATTTTAAATAATAATAATAATAATAATAAATGTTTTATGAAGAGGAGATGAATTGAATAACGGTGGAAACGAATAATTGTTTAACTGTTAAACAAAAAATGAATTAGCTAACGCGTGTTTATATATTGAGTAGGCTAAGTAGACAAAGTAGACAAAGAGCTTGTATAAATAAATAAAAAAAAAATTTATTTTTAAAACAAAACATTAAATGATATAATATAAAAATAAGATTGTATGTTGTGTGCATGTGCACTTACGGGCCACCGCACAGACCATATTATAGAGCTTATTAACGTCGCGGCAGCTGTGCCCATAATCCAAGCAACATCCCCTAAACCCCTAACTTACATTTCTGTAGATATATTTATTTTATTAATTTTTTTAAGATAGATATTTTTAATTGGCAAAAGACAAATCTAAGTACATAAAAAGTTAAACAAATAATAATGAATTCTCGGTCTCGGAGCACAGTGGATGTTTAACTAAAAAAATTTTTCGTGTACGTATCAAGTTTAATATGAGGTCAAAGTCGTAAAAAAGTGCTCAAGCAAAAAGAAGTGGGTATTAAATTCGTGTTATCCGTGAACCGCAAAGCTGTCATTGCACAAGAGTCGAGAGAAAAATAATCATAAACAAATTTATTATTACCTTTTAAAAGCTTAATTTGATTTTTTATTTAAATTTTATTCGTGTCAGTTTCTTATCACGTTTATTATATTTTTATCCAGCATACACCATACATATTTTATTTAAAAAATATTATTAATAAATAAATATAGTATTTAATAATAACAGAAGAGTTTGATTTTCGGCCCGTTTAATCGTTTTAAATTCTACCTCTGGGTAAGTTTTTCTATAAATCTTCTTCTCAGATTCATCTCACACAGTGTGGCCAGATCGTGCGATTTTTTTACCCCCACTTTGTACCGCTTTCAATGTAGTTAGACGAGAGTGTCCTACAAAGTGGGGGTAAGAAAAGAGCACGTTCTGGCCACACTGATCTCACATAGTATGAGTAGGGACAAGAAAATTAGTGGCAGGTATACCAAGGCTAGACAGCCCTATCGAGGTTTATCAGACCTCGATTCAGCTTTCAGACATTTTATATTACAGAGTATGTAATGTTATAGACAAAATTAACGTAGTACCTCAACTATGAATTCACACTATGAGTCTATTGTATTATTATTATTATTATTATTATTATTATTATTATTATTATTATTACTATTATTATATTATATTGGAGTAAAAGATTTTTTCCTATTACTATTATAAACCTTAACATCTATTTTTTTTCTTCCCTTTTGCTACCTCTAGTGGTTCCAGGTAATTCCAGCTGATTCCAACACTTTTACTCCAAAAATTTATATGTGTGTGTGTGTGTGTGTGTGTGTGTGTGTTAATATTTAAGTGTACGCGGTGTTGCTACTAGTGCCGGTCGTTTATAAACGTCTACCTGGCTATTCGTCCAATGTCTAGTTTAGATTTACTTGTTATATATATATATATGTAGGAGCAGGAAAAATATTTTGTTGTAAATATTTTCTATGCTTCTACTTTAGTAAAAGTATTCGGTGTTTAAGTATTTTTATTTTAGTTTCAAGGATAAGTGGTTGCAAATTTAAGGATTAGATGAGTAACTAGTATTTCTAACATGCTGTCGCCAGATATCAAAATATAGTTACTCTGTAAGATGTTTAAATATATTGTAGCTTGAGTGCGAGTGAGAGAATGAGTAAGGGTGTATGAAGTATGTAAGTATACTGTTTAGAGATGGGGGTGAGAAGGGACCAAGAGGCCCAAGTAATTTTAAAGGATAGTTTTGTAAGTTAGTCTAATACCACCCAGGCTAGTGAGCAGTTGTATGTTATTTTCCCTTATCAATAAATCTATTATTATACTTTTAAAAAAATATTGTCTCGTTCTGTAATTTCTTTTAATTAATATAATCTAAAAATCTATATTCTACATATATATATATATATATATATATATATATATATATATATATATATATATATATATATATATATATATATATATATATATATATATATATATATATATATATATATATATATATATAATGTATACATTTAGTCGTTTTCTACTGACTCATTCTCTCACATTCACTAACATTCACTCACTCAGAGCTCTGGTCAGCTTTAGCCGGTCGTTGTTCCTTCAGGCAAACCAGTATCGCCATTACATTATATTTGCTTCTACGGGTTTGTTACCAACTACTATATACTTCTATATACTTATATACACCCGGCTCTATACCAACTAAACAACTAAACCAAGGTGTTGAATTTCGTGAGCCTACTCGAAACTTGAACCTCCAAATTGTTTCTGCTACATTGCAATATGCTTTACAGACTCCCAAAAATGCGAAAATACTACCACCCAACACACATATCAAGACTTACGGACCTTATAGACCTATTAAACCAATTAGACTTATAGACCACTTACATTCTCAAAATTTAATCCTAACTAGACCCATCCGCGAATTTTAAATGATAATTTAGTTGTCTGAAGACATTTAAAGCATGTTGTGGCTTCTTTAGTCATGTTAACTTGAACTTTTTATTTTATTTTTTAAAAATAACAATCTCACGCAAATAAGAGACCACAACCTTTTATTTCTTTTTTCAAATTGTTGGATGGTTAAAAAAAAATTTTTTTTAATCGGATTTAATATGTTCATTAAAAAAAAAAAAAAAAAAAAAAAAAAAAAAAAAAAAAAACATCAATAGTAAATAAAAATAGCATTTTTTCATTGGCCGACACCTGTCGCCATAACATAATTCATCAACAAATTGTAATTAACGAGTCTTTGTTAACCTGTTCAGATCTGTGAATCCACATGACAATAAAATATTCAAATTACTAAAAAAATAATTTTACAGTTCAGCAATAAATTTTTACGCATAAAATAATTATCAAGTTTTTTTTTTTTGCTATCAAAAGTAATTTATTTTACATATTTATTGGTATGGATATTCCCCTCGGTCACCTGTTTTTTTTTTTTTTTTTTTTTTTTTTTTTCTATTTTATGTTCTATTCTCAACGCCCTATACTATATACAGACATTCATGGATATATATCCACATACATATCTCGAGGGAAATATCACGACGATTATTCCCAAGTACATCATGCAGTCAATCGACGTGAGAAATTATTAATTGTATGTATATTTATCACTATAAATATATGTAATAAAATAAAAATATATATCGTAGCTGGAATAATGATGATTGGAGAAAAAAAAAATGAAAATAATGAAATGACAATTCAGGTGATTTTGTTGCTACAGATACAGAATATATAATATCGCGTGGTTCATCCGTATTATTATTATTATTATTATTATTATTATTATTATTATTATTATTATTATTATTATTATTATTATTATTATATATCTGGTGGTGTGCCTTGAACTTTCAATCTAATTTTATTTCTCGAGTAAACGACTAAAGACTAAAAGACTAAAAGACTAAAAACCTAAAAACATACAGCTAGCAACAAGGAACGAGGAATGAGAAACGAGCTCAGTCTGGTGCTCTGTATATATAATAATGTATCTGGTATCTGCAATGTGTTTAGTTGCGAGCTGAATAAAATGAGAGAACATAAGAGTTGAGCTGGATAAGATAAAAAAATTTAAAAACCGGTTTGTTCTCAGACAAAAGACCGACCGACGTCATTATGTGCTGAAGCTGAGAGTACGATTATCATTCCCCCCCCCCCCATCCTTTTTTTTTTCCTTCCCGCCCTAGGCTTCTACATACTATCAATATTCAATATATATAGTTTATATAGTTTAGTTAGTCAAAAATCAAAATACATGTACTTATGGTAAACTATTATTATATCATTTTCTAACATTTTTATTCTATAAATTAATAATATTATCTTTAAGAGTAAATTTTAAAATTTATTGTGTGTGTTAACATAAAATTAACAAACACACAATCAAGCGTTTAAAGTAAAATTAATTAATTTATTAAAATAGGGTGACGTATGTTAATAATGGAATAAAAATTAACATAATATAATTATCTACTTAAAACCAAAAAGGTAATTCGAAATAATCCACGCGAATGAATTGGAATTGATAACGCGGACATTGGGAACAAACCACACTTGAATATCTGACTATTTGACTATCAGAATATCAGAATATCAGAATATCTGAATATCTGAATATCCTCATTGACGAGCCTAATCATTTTGCGTTTAATTCGAAATAGGTATAGATATCCTCTCATACCCTGAAAGTTTATAAATAACACGCGTGAATAAACTCACCAACAAATAACACATCCATCCCCATGCTACCCTTATTCTCTCCTCTTTTCGCACATTACATACTTCTATGCATTATACAATTTGTAGTATTTAAAATTGTTAAATTAATTTTATTTGTATTTATATAATTTACAACGTATAGAGTATTTTCCGGGCTCTTAAACTGTTTACATTTAAACAGTTTTATGTTAATTTATAGTCCATTTTGTAAGATAAATATAAACAAAAAGTATCATTTCATTAGTAAACTCGATAAAAGTTTAAACTTTTAAATATCTATATAAGTTGTCTTAAACTTATTTAAACTATCGATTATTCTGCATCTACTCTATTATTATTATTATTATTATTATTTTTTTTTTTTTTTTAACAACTTTAGATTTTAAATATAATTATTTTGAATAATCACCCCCTTGATATACACTCAATTGACTCTTAATTCTAATTCCTATTATAATATTTTCACCAAGTAAATTTTTTAATTATAATAAATTTTAAGATATATAATTAATTATTATGAAATTACCTTGCCAGTTAAAAGTAATCCAATAAAGCAACACACACACTTTTTAATTAATATATTGAAACAAAAACACACATACACTGCACAAAAACTATTGAGAATCACTAAAAATCTTAAGCTAAATCTGTATTGATAAATAAAACTTATAACTTAATACGAAGAAAAAAAAAAAAATATCATCACGCAAAAGGAAAAACGACATACGTAGCGAGTGAGCGGCAAACCGAAACTGGCGCGTCTAGCGTCGAGCGTCTAGCGCTAGCGCTGAGGTTCGAGCTTCGAGGCTTCGAGGCTTCGAGTCGTCAGCAGTCGTGCCGGTGAATCGGTGAGTCGGTGAGAAACCCGAGCCTACAGTTGCGCCCCCTTTATCACTTTCATTCCATCTCACTCACTCACTCACTCGGTCATATTTATATTACTCGCTTAACTTAAACTTGGTAAGTTGGTACTGGATGTTCGGTGCTTGGTCCTCGATGCACGTTGTTCGGTGCTCAGTGCTCAGTGCTCGGTACACAAGGACAAGAAAGTGAACCTTGATTCTCTATCCTTCATTATCTGTCTTTGTTTTTGTCCTCGTCAGCCTCTACCGTTTCTTCCTATATAAAAGCAACTGGGTTTTCATGTATTCCATCGTTACACCATTCCAGAACAAAACCTCTACACTCTATATTTTACATTCTACATTCTATACTGTGATCGCCAGGACTTTTAGCGCCAATTCAATGCTGCTAACTTACTAAAAAAGTTTAAAAGTTAAAAAATAATAATCGATACGGGACCAACTTGCTTCCTCAAATTCATTAATATTATTCTCTTATCATTTTTTTTTTTTTTTTCCAATAAATATGTTAAGAAAATAACGGTAACGGAAAATTTCTGTAGATTTTTAAGAAAAGCTGTCGATCAATTGAATAAATCAAGTAGATCGAGTAAATCGAAAAGTATAACAAGTAGTACTCGAAAAGAGAAGAGAGTTAGTTCTCCAGTCGAAATGTTCGGTCATGCTCGAGGGCTTTACTTTAATACTTTACTACTCCCTTTAAACTTTCGAGGATCGACGTACCCATACTATTAAGCTAAATACTTAAACATCCACACACTACACTGATAAAATACAATAATCAAAGTAAAATATGTACTAGTCTACTACTAGACCTTTAGACTTCCTAGAGCATCACAATCACAAAAAGCTTTTAACTTTGAATCATTTTTACTAATGTCTTATTTTTTATTATATACTTATTATAACTAAAGATATTATAAATTTTATTTATTAAATTGATTATTTTGTCTAGTTATAGTTGACGGTATGTATAATAATTAATAAAAGTTTGTAACTTGGATGTAAAATATTTAAAATAATACAACATTATCTTAAATAATTTACCGGTATCAAGTATTAGTATTATTATATTATGAGAAGAAGTAGGCCATCAGGGAAATCAAGTTAAATAAAAATAAGACGTAAGAAATAAAAGGCAAAAATGCAATTATACTAGGTGTTGAGTTTACCTATGTATATTATATCTTATACACCTTGGGTCACATAGGTTACACACAAAATATATATCTGATGATGATGAGAGACAATGATACTCTTATTGCGGATGGCTTTCAATATATTATAACCTATAACATGTATTTCAAATTAATAATAATAATAATAATAATAATAATAATAATAATAATAATAATAATAAGCGATGCTTGCTACGTGGCCTCCAAGCGGCGCATCGCGGGAAACGCAGACCATAACATCAGGTCTGTAGGCGAACGACGTAGCCCGTGCAGTGGGCCAACTACCCACTGCATGGAAATAACTGAGTTACCACAAGATACCAACTCAGAAGTGCTCCCCACAACCGGTCCTTTTCGGATGAGGACCATTCATCAGGTGGGAGGAGCACGCCGGACCCGATGAATGATGACGACCCTGGCGCCTTAAGGACTTACTTTAAGTGGACGGAGGAACTGAGAGTCGATCTCTTGGTGTGCTACCAACGTAGCGAGCCGGGGGTGAGCGGCTATATGGCCCGGATGCACACTCTTTGGAGTGATATGCATCCGGAGCTAGCGCATTTTACGCCCAAACACCTGCGTAATTATGCCGCTCATCTTCGGCGAAATATAAGATCGCTTGTGCCGGACAGAAGGCAGTCTAATAGACTTTCCTTTCCGGCGCAACTACACCAAGAGCGACGCCGTTCCTCCTTGGACAACAACAATCCCTTTGTAGGATGGCAAGTAAGTATATCTAAAAAGATAACGTACTCCCAACAACAGCTTGACGCGGTAAACGAAGATCTCCGTGCAAACATCCTGGAGGACTCCACCCTGCTCACTGTGAGCCAGGTTGTGTATGGTGCAGCAGTTTCGGCTTTTCCGAGAGAGAGACAATGTCTCTCGATCGAGGCAAGGTTGAAACAGCGCATCTCACAACTTGGCTTGAAAATTGACATGTCCCGGAAACAGGTCTCCCGCATTCAGTGTGTGATTGAGTACGACACAACTCAAACACCATACACGCCCCGAATTCGGCGCATTGCTGCTGAACTTCGGTGGCGTCATCACACACTGAACAAGAGTACTCTTCATGTCATCAAGGAAGAGTCTCTTAATAAATTACGGGCTCTAGTGGCTGCTAAAAGTCATTAGAGAAAAGGCTGAAGCGGTTGGTCGACAACTCGTTGTTTCGATCCAGCCCTTCACGGTTTCTGACACCAAAGACCGATGTTACCGGGAATTATCCAACACCTGAGCGGGTGGAAGCTTTTGGACTGAGTTGTATGGAGATCAACCAAACGTGAACGCCAACACTCCAGCTCTGCACGACTTCAAAGTATTCTGTCGGGAACACCGTCGACAGAATGCTGATGAAGAGAGCCCTGCAGTCAGTGTGGATGAAGTTCGTTCAGCTCTAAATGGCAGCAAAAATTGAGCTGCCCCGGGACCAGACGGCATTAATGTCTTTTGGTGGAAGAAGTTTACTTCTACCCACCTCCATCTGGCCCGCATATTTACATCATACATTAGAGCTGACGATCCGATTCCGGACTGGCTTGTAGAAGGGCGAACCGTACTGATACCTAAAAAAGGTGACTTGTCTGACCCTAAGAATTTCAGGCCTATCACCTGCTTGAATGCGGTTTATAAAATTTTTACAAAAATTTTAAATAACCGTATCTTGCAGCAGATAGAGCCTGTATGGCAACAGATATATGAACAACGTGGCAGTAAAAGAGGCCTGTCAGGTTGCAAGGAGAACCTGATAGTGGATCGATGCGTCTTACAAGATGCGATCTACTATCAACGCAACCTGTCAATGGCTTGGATTGACTATCGCAAGGCATTTGACTCAACTCCACATGAGTTAATTTTATATCTACTCAAATGCCTGGGAGTCAATCCCGAAATAGTGGAATGTATTCGGCGTACAATGCAGCTCTGGCGAACGCGATTTCACATTGGAAGTGGAAACGCATTGCACGTAACCGGAGTTGTAGAGTACAAACGAGGGGTCTTCCAAGGCGATTCCTTGAGCCCTCTGCTGTTTTGCATTTCACTGCTGCCTATATCTGTTGCTCTCCGTAAAACTCGTGGGTACTCTGTGGGGCCTCCGGGTGATCGAAAATATTCGATCACCCATCTGCTTTACATGGATGATCTGAAGCTATATAGTGCTGATGAAGATCATCTACAAGCAGCCCTCAACATCGTAGCAGAGTACACACGAGATGTCGGAATGTCTTTTGGGTTGGACAAGTATGCGGTCGTACATCTGGCGAGGGGTAAGTGCTCTGATACTGGTGATGATGTCGAATTAGTGGATGGGAGCGTCTTAAGCCAATTAGACGCCGGGGAGTTGTATAGATATCTAGGAATGGAAGAGCACCGCATGCATGCGGTCTCTGAAGTCCGAACAACTCTCCAGAGCGAGTATGTTAGGAGACTCCGGAAAATTTGGTCCTCCGAACTTTCCGGCAAAAACAAAGTCTCAGCTACTAACATGCTCGCTGTCCCAGTCTTACTATACTCTTTCGGTGTCCTGAAATGGACCCGAAAGGATTTACGAGATCTCGACATCAAAACCCGTAAGATCATTAATATGAATCGGAGCATGCACCCCAATTCATCAGTCGCCAGATTATACCTCTCCCGGTCCATCGGTGGGAGAGGTTTGCAGAGTTTGGAGCGGCTTCACGACCGTTTGGTCCTGGGTTTAACTCACGAAGTTGTCAATTTCACTGCAGACGAGGATGACTTTCTTATGCAAATTGTACATAAACATGAAAATGCGCATAAGGGGTCATTCTTGTATAAGGCAGCAATATATGCGGCAAGAACCCTTGGTCTTGGAGAAATAAACGCTCTTATGGAACTCCGAAAGGAGGAATTTAAGAGCGTCATCAGAACGCCGAGGAAAAACTACTCCTTGGCGAACTGATGGACAAGTCCATGCACAGCGTGTTCTTTAAACACGTGCGTGATCATGGCTTGTCCATCCAGCTGACGTTTTCCTTCTTAAAGTCAGCGGGCCTGATGTCCGAGACTGAAGGGTTCATATTTGCCTGCCAAGATGGTGTCATTAACACTCTTGAGTACCGTAGCAAGGTGCTCCAGGTGCAGCTTCCGGACACGTCCTGTAGGAGGTGTAGACAACATCCGGAGACGCTTATGCACCTTTTGTCGGCATGTCCAGTGCTGGCGAGAGGTGCATATATCCAGCGTCACAATGCTGCCCTGAGAGTACTGTACTACTATCTTCGTCATTGCTACGGTATTGACGTGACACCAGTGCTGCCTTATTTGCCAGGAGATATTCCCCAGGTTGTTGAGAATGACAGTTGCAAAATTTATTGGAACATGCCATTTGCAACAACCCGGCGGATAGATCACAACAAACCTGATATTGTGCTCTTCGACAAGGCCACTCGTGACATTTATGTCATTGAGTTCTCGGCCCCGGCTGAATACAACATCTCAGCCAAAGAAGAGCACAAAGACAAATATATCAGGATCTCCTGTTTGAAATTGGCAAACTTTACCCAGGTTACCGTGTCAAGCTTGTCGTCCTGATTGTTGGCGTCCTAGGAGGGATGAAACAGTCTTTTGTATCCTCACTTGCCAAAGTTCCAGCTTGCTCATCAAAAGGTAAGTTCTTGGCAGTTAGGATGCAGAAGGCTGTTTTACTTGATTCTCTCCGTCTCTTAAGGGAAATGACTTTGGCCTGCTGTGATCACTAACCGCCTTGTTGTGCGGAGTGGTCCAGCAGTAACGGATGGAGCTCAGGCTGGGCCCTCGGAGAATCGGACTCCGGGGATAACCCCCCTGAGCATTTAATAACAAAATAATAATAATAATAATAAAAAATAACGAATAATTATCGAAATGGAAAAATTTAGATTGACTTTGATTTCATGGACTATCATCGTTCAGTCAGGTCTCGATGATTAAAAGCTCCCAACTATTGTTACTGAAAATACAGATCTCTGTAAGGTCTGTATAGCCCTCGCAAACATTAACTAAAACTTACAACCATTATAATCTTCTAGTTCGAGACTATACATACTGCTATATACTGGTATACATACATACATACGACCAGATATTTTTGTTTCGCCTATATATGACTATTCATTCGTTCATTCATTCATTCATTCGTTCATTCATTTGAAAATAAAAAGCTTGTGTATCCCCTCAACAATCGAGCTCAACTATCGTAAAAAATACTATTGTTATTTTATTATTTATGAAAATTGCCTGAGTTGATGATAGCATTCTGAAGCATCATCAAATATATATTAACTGAGATATTTGATGATTTGGAGATTTGCGTGGGACTAAAACTGAATGTCCAAAATTACGCGGTCTATAACAGCTAATTAGACGGGGGATAGGTGATGGGGAGATACCTAAATCTGGATGGATGCAAGGGTAATTTAGTTGGTGTTCGCTGGTTATTGCTGAAACTCTGGAACGAGATCGAGTTATGTATCTGTGTTGCAAAATAACGCGTGCATATCTGATGATATGATGAGTTTGCTCTATATAACTGCAGATTATTGACCGCGCTACATTAAGTCGATTAAATTAAATGCAACTAAATAAGTGACGATAAGAGAGTTTGTTCTTTCAGTATAAATATATATCCGAATTTATCCCTATTATTCCCTGTACAATTGTTCGACTATATGTGTAAATATGTGTAAATATGTGTATGTACGATAGGACGGTACTATTATATCTTCTCCTCTCTCAATCTTCTCGCTTGCTCTGATGATGTTGCGTTTGTATACCGGGTTAGGTCGTCTAACGGTAAATTTCCTCGGTCACGGATCGGATTCTCCGGAAATACATCGTGCTTATCAATTTTAGACCAGTCATTTCAATGTCCAAGCCTAACTATTATTGATACGTCAATGTTTGTTATTATCCGAAGAGTAAACCAACTGATATATATGTTGAGATAATTCATGGTGATAATATCTACGTACATGACTAAAAATTTTTTTTCATATCTAATAAAAATAATTTACTTACTCTCGACTATATTTATTTAATTTAATAAAAATTTTTATTTTAATTTACATTCAAAAGTTTTATTACTGAGACAAACTTTTTTTCTCTTATTTATTAATTTAATACTATTGCATTTTTATTATATTGCCTGTGGGTAATAATAAAAAATTTTATCAGAAAAAAACAATTTGTATAAATCAAAGAGTTTTATCATTGAAAGCAGAATTTTTTTTTTTTATGTACTTAATGTTATTTTCTTTCTTATATAAAAGTGTTAAAAGGTTTAATAAAAAAAACTTTTGATTTGAATTTAGTAATATATATTAAACCGGTTCGATAGCTTCTCAAACAATATTTTTTAATAAATAATTTCAATGTAAAAAAATAAAAAGTGAAAATATCTTGAACAAAGAGAATTTTTTTTTTTTTTTTAAATAAATTATCAGAAAAATAATGATTTTATTAAAACTTCATAGTTATTCACCACAGAATGCATATATATATATATATAAAATTGGAAAATATATACGATTGAAAGCTTTTCACAGCTAGCATATATGTGGTTATCCACATTTCGGTGTACTATCATCGACTGTAGCGCACTGATAGATATATTTTGTTTTATCCACATAGTTCTCTATATATACTCTTACTACATTGTACATATGTATACATTCTGATTGAGAGTGGATTTGAATCAACGAGAGTAGCAAAACCACAACTAAATTATTTATCCGATCAACCTCTACTTAATACTTGATAAATTTTATTTTTTTATTTCTTCAAATAAAATAAAAATTACAAAAAATATATTCTTTTTATAATTGATTCTCCGTCAACAAATGATTTATATTTAGAATGTTCGAAATAATACGGACTCTGGTGAAATTAATTCTATGAAAATACCTTCCATATTTTAAAAAATTTTTTATTTGCTGCATATTTACAAAGGTCACGTTTCATCTGTAATTTATTGTATCTAAATATAAGTATATATGTATAATAATAATAATAATAATAATAATAATAATAATAATAATAATAATAATAATAATAATAATAATGGCCTGGATTGACTACCGTAAGGCATTTGACTCAACTTCACATGAGTTGATTCTCTATCTGCTCAAATGCCTCGGAATCAATCGCCAAACAGTGGGATGCATACAACGTACGATGCAGCTCTGGCGAACGCGTTTTCACATAGGAAGTGGAAATGCATTGCACGTAACCGGAACTGTTCAGTACAAGAGAGGCGTCTTTCAGGGAGATTCTCTGAGCCCTCTGTTGTTTTGCATCTCACTGCTGCCAATATCTGTTGCCCTCCGACAAACTCGTGGGTACTCTGCGGGGCTACCGAGTGATCGAGTATACTCGATCACTCACCAACTGTTTATGGATGATCTAAAGATATACAGTGCCAACAAAGATCATCTACAAACGGCCATCAACATCGTAGCAGAGTACACACGAGATGTCGGAATGTCTTTGGGTTGGACAAGTGTGCGGTCGTACACCTGGCGAAGGGTAAGTGCTCTGATACGGGTGGAGATGTCGAATTAGTGGATGGGAGCGTCTTAAGAGAATTAGACGCCGGAGAGTTGTACAGATATCTAGGGATTGAAGAGCGGCAAATGCATGCCGTCTCTGAAGTCCGAACAACTCTTCGCAGTGAGTATGTTAGGAGACTCCGGAAGATCTGGTCATCAGAACTTTCCGGCAAGAACAAAGTCTCAGCTACTAACATGCTCGCTGTCCCGGTCCTACTTTACTCTTTTGGGATCCTGAAATGGCCTCGAAATGAGTTGAAAGATCTCGACATCAAAACCCGTAAAGTCATCAATATGAATCAGAGCATGCACCCTAACTCATCAGTCGCCAGGATGTACCTCTCCCGGAACATCGGAGGAGAGGATTGCAGAGCTTGGAGCGGCTTCACGATCGTTTGGTTCTGGGTTTAACATACGAGGTTGCCAATTTCACAGCAGACGAGGACGACTTCCTGATGCAATTTGTTCATAGTCATGAAAATGCGCGGAAGGGGTCGTTCTTGTATAAGGCAGCAATCTACGCGGCAAATACCTTAGGTCTCGGAGAAATAAACGCTCTCATTGAACTCCCGAAAAAGGAGTTCAAGAGCGTCGTCAGGATAGCCGAGGAAAAAAACTCCTCGGTGAACACATGGACAAGTCCATGCACAGCGTGTATTTCAAACACGTCCGTGACCATGGCTTGTCCACCCAGCTGACATTCTCCTTCTTGAAGTCAGCTGGCCTGATGTCCGAGACCGAAGGGTTTATATTTGCCTGCCAAGATGGTGTTATCAACACTCTCGAATACCGTAGCAAGGTGCTCCAGGCGCAGCTTCCGGACACGTCCTGTCGGACGTGTAAACAACATCCGGAGACGCTGATGCACCTTTTGTCGGCATGTCCTGTGCTGGCAAGAGGTGCCTACATACAGCGTCACAATGCTGCCCTGCGAGTACTCTATTATCATCTCAGATATAGCTGCGGTATCGATGAGACACCAGTGCTGCCTTATCTGCCAGGAGATATTCCGCAGGTTGTTGAGAATGACAGTTCCAAAATTTATTGGAACATACCATTCGCAACAACCCGGCGGATTGACCACAACAAACCTGATATTGTGCTCTTTGACAAGGCTACTCGTGACATTTATGTCATTGAGTTTTCGGCCCCAGCCGAATACAATATCTCGGCCAAAGAAGAGCACAAACACCAGATATATCAGGATCTCCTGTTTGAAATTGGCAAACTGTACCCAGGTTACCGTGTCAAGCTCGTCGTTTTGGTTGTCGGCGTCCTTGGAGGGATGAAACAGTCTTTTGTGTCTTCACTTGCGAAGATACCGGCTTGCAGTTCAGCAGCCGTGTCTCTAGCAGTGCGGATGCAAAAGGCTGTCATTTTGGGATCCCTGCGTCTACTTAGGCAAATGAATTTGGCCTGCTGCACTCACTAACCGCCTTGTTGTGTGGAGTGGTGCAGCAGTAATGGATGGCGCTCAGGCTGGGCCCTCGGAGAGTCGGACTCCGGGGAAAACCCCCCTGAGCAATTAATAACAAATAATAATAATAATAATAATAATAATAATAATAATAATAATAATAATAATAATAATAATAGTATATACAAAGAGGCAGTCAAAAAAAGCTATTTACGAATCAGCTTATTTAATAACCATCATGACAGCGAATCTTCGATACGAATTTAATAGCTGACAGAAAACACACACACACACCGCCAGCAAATATCATTTAGATCATGAAAATCGATTTTAGTTAATCATTATGTGTAATTATTATCGCAATACATATTTAAAACTTATGTCCATATATATGTGTCTCTATTTATTGATCAGAAATACATATACCACATCAACAAAAATTAATTTCTTCCTTCACTTTTTCTTATTTTTCATTTTTAAATGTAAGAAAAAAAAAATACATACATACATATATATTAAACAATAAAAATAAATTTGGTTGAATAAAATTTATAATAAAGAATTAAATGACGTGGAATAAAAAATAATGAAAAGTATAAGTAGGGAAATGAGCTGCTAGTGTATTATATATGTATATAGTTGGCACATTGCCAGAGTGCCATAGCTTAAACAGTGTCTTTATTTCCGACGAATAGAAATAAAACCTACGCAATCTATTATTCACTTATTTACTCATTCATTTATTCATTCACTGAATTTTTCTCCGGGTAAGATTTTTTTTTTTTTTATTAGTGGAAAAAATTAATAACACAATTGGTTGGTTTTTAAAATAATCATATATATTCAAGTCTCAGGATAAAGTTTCAATTTTTATGGGTTGTCTTTTAAATTATTAATTTGATTCTAAAATATAAATAAAAAAAAAAAAAAAAAAAAAAATGGTAAATTATTGAGAGCAGTATGAATATACATAGCATATGTATAGGATGGATCATGAATTATGAGTACAGGTGGTAACGGTAAGATGATAATTATAGAGTAACCCGATGCACAAATCAAGGATGAGATGAGGATGTGGATGCAGTTGGTGATTATTATTGTTGTCGTCTATTGATGCGATTATGGTTTCTCTGTCTCTATCATAAACATATATTATGTACTAATTTCATTTACGGACAATTCAAAGTCTGGATATGCTGATGTAGTACCAACTAATATTTTAAACTCACTCAACTAATCGTCGCTGCATTCAGATGTAATTATAAACTCATTAAGACGCGTTATAATTATTTTATATATATATATATATATATATATATATATATATATATATATATATATATATATATATATATATATATATATATATATATATATTATTTATGATATTACCAGGATAATTAACCGATAATGATTTGTTGATAATTAATGAAAATAAAAAATGTTTCAATTTTGAACAGAATTGAACAATTTATTGAATGAATAAGTTAAGTAAATGATAAAAGTAAGAGAGAAGGACAAGTTTTTAAGTTTAAATTCCATGCTAGGGTTGAGTTTACTCAGTAAACCCCTTATATTAATTACTAGATATATGGTTAGAAAGCTGAGCCAGTTTTACAGCTCGCTTAATTTATCGTCATTTGCGACGGATCTTCTGAGTAAGTGGCACCATATTATATATTTTTATTTAAATTCCCAAGAAAGTACGTAAATAGTTTAAAAATTATAATAAATTACTACAATCATTGAAATTTATATTTAAACGTTAAACCTAGATTTATTTATATGAGAACATATAATAAAATAATAATACCCATTAATATTTACTAATAAAATATTTGCACAGAAAATGTCATTTATTATTATTACCAGTTGAATTAAATCGTCTATTATTAATTATAAATAATATTTGTGGGACTCTGAATGGTATATATATATAGTAATACGCGGGGCTTGATGGCACATAGCCCTGTAATTTAGGTTCATTTACTATAATTACTTTTTTGTTCGATATACAAAATATAAATATATTCCTTTGCCAATATACCAGTTTGGTTCACTTTTTTTTTTTTTTTTGTTTTTATTTCCTTAAAAGCAATTTATTATTTTTATGAGACCGATAATAGAAGCTCTTACTTACTTTGTTACACTAACTTCTTTCGTCTTTTCTTAAATTTCAAAATATACGAATAAATAAATAAAATAAATTATTATATCATCTAAACATGTAAATATTATTTCAAGTTAATAAAATTTTTTATTAATTTGTTTTGATTTTTGAAAAATGACTTTTTACTATACAAATATATATATATATATATATATATATATATATATATATATATATATATATATATATATATATATATATATATATATATATAATTACACATTAAAAATAAATAACGGTATGTAAAATTGTAAAAAATATATAGATATTATATTACTTGTGTATATAGATACACTGAAAGATGTAACTATGTATGAATTGAAAAATTCGATAAATTAAATCTAAACATCTGAACACGCAGTACATATAATATAGGATAACGCCTCGATATATTGCTAACGTATACACGAAATTGGCGAGTTGCCATATCTTTAGTTGACAATATTATCTAAGACTTGGGCGTGGTGCTCTATGAAAATGAAAATATTAAATATATGTATTAAGAGATAAAAATTTATTGTACTTGAAATTTTTTAATTAATTCATTAAATGGATCACATGGTTTGTTGCTCTCTAAATAAACCTTAAGATAATAGATAATAGATAATTATTATTATAAATTACATTAGTTAAATTTTATAGTGAATATGAATATGGGCTTGGCCTCTTACTTATACCAAAAATATTAAGTAGAGAATTTATATTAAGTAATGAACGTGTTATTTAGAAACGCGTTAAGTGTTGTGTATATTTTGTATGCTGTGTTATATGTTGCGGGTGCTTGCAAGCAACAGGAATAAATATTTTACGCTTTCACGCAATTTAAAAGATAGTATATAGTATATAAAACATATATTACCTATTGTGAATTATATATACCACCTCAGATTTATACAAGTCTCCTCATCATATTGTAGTACAATGACAATACAACCATTCATATATACAAATATATACATATACCAAATATAAAACTCTCTCTAATATATTTATATGTATATATTATAGAGCCATTGTTTTCATTTACACACGCTTTAGGCGAAATACCTATTTCGATTTTTTTAACGTATGAGCTATCACCCTATAATATATCAATGTTAAGTTAAGTTATTTTCGGAAGAGGAAAATTAATCGACTAATTCAAAACTCATATTTAATATAGATTTCAAGCTCTAATCTCAAACTTATAAGGAATTAGGGTCCACTTTTTTTATTAGTATCGAAAATTTCAGTTATATTATCAATTTTATATTGTAGGATATTTTTTCGAGTATTGATATCGCCGTATAGATAAAAAATCGCAATTAATATTGAGGATACCGAAGATACCACCGAGACAAGGGGTTTTCTAACTAACTCTATAATTTGTGTAAAGCCGCCAGGCATCAGGCATATATGCTACAGCAACATAACAACTAAACAGGCATCCATAACCAGTATATATAGTATCGATAACAAAAATAATTTAATTTAAAAAACTAAAAATATTAATGATTTACAGATATAAAACTAATAAAAGGATTTTATTTATTAGCAATTTTTATTATAAATAAAAATAAATAAATAGCTGTTTAAAGGGTCCTTAAAAATAGTAAGAGAAATAATCTATACCTGTTGGATGTACTCTTATCTGGAGTTAAGCGTTATATAAGTAACCCAAATAAGACACAATTTAACCGGAAATGGTTTAGCTTTGGCTCTGGTTCTTCTCAGTAAGTCAGTAAGTAATAATATAGTAATATAGTAATATAGCATGAACAGGCTCAATAGACATGTTTTGTTAGCAGAATGCCAAGAGTTTTGCTTCATCCATATGTGTAACATGTAACAATTACCCCAGTTATATATATATATATATATATATATATATATATATATATATATATATATATATATATATATATATATATACCACTTTAACCATTTATGTAACTTTGGTTCATCCAGTTGATCAACTTTATATTTTATACGTATAAGTTTAAGTATAAATTCAATAGTCATATCCAGTATATTGAAATTGTCATGAAAGTGAAGCTAATAATATTTTCCATATGTATATACTTATTATATATTATTTTTCACATAAACATCAATTGAAAATAAAATAGTTTGATGGTTTTCAGTTTTAAAGTTGTGCCATTACAATAAACAATAATTTAACCTAGACTCTAGACAGCAGACCAGACACTTAGTTAAAACTTTTATATATTTTATTTGTTCAATTGTCAATTAGTCATAGATGTTTATATATCGGATATGTTAGACATAACATTAATGTGTTTCACTTTTATCTATTTTATCTTATGTATAAATATTTATATTTATTTGTATAGATTTATAAAAATAGAGTTAAAAGACAATTGATTTTTTGCATAATATCATAGAGATATAAGTGTATTAATTTAATCTGATGATATTATCGGTCAGTAAAAATTATTTCAACAATAATAAGTATAAATTTATCGATTATATTATATAGAAAGTGATAGAAAGAAAAAAAAGTAAATAAAAAACAATATGGGTGTTTTTTATAGCGACATAAACGAAAAAAATTATTTTTACAGCTGGTATATAGATAAAAGCGAAATATAAAAAAAATAGAGTATTTGCTGAATCACCTGGTATCCGTACGTATAAATTGTCTTTAAAATTGATAACAATAAAATATCAATATAACTGAATTCGTGTATAATAATATAAATGCACAAGTAGAATTAACGAAAATAATGTATGTATAATAATAATAATAATAATAATAATAATAATAATAATAATAATAATAAGGTTGATTGTGAGATTGTGAGATTGTTAGATTGGCAGGTGAAAAGACAGTGAGGCGCTGGTAATAGTTATGAATTATATAGGTATACATAAAAGTAGTTTAAAATGTATAGAGTTTAAGTGTAGGTATGCTCGAGACTGGTTAGAGGTACCATCCGTACCGGTACTATACAGAGAGAGTCTCAATATAATGACACGATACGGTTGGATGACTTGTGCATGAGTGCATATCTATTATTTACTATACTCATTGTATTGAAAATGGAGAATTGAATAGGATCGTGTTGGTCAGATAAGAAACTTTAGAGAAAGATATTTATATATATATATATACAACCAATCTATGGTTATATCAAAACATTCATTGTAAATATAATAACAGAACCACTAGACGTTTGATACATTGATTCACCATCCAAAGTAGAACACAATCCTTTTATTAAATTATTCCTTTCATTAAATTGTTTTCGTTAGACATGACATAAATATAAACATATAAATACCCATACCCCATAGTTTACTCCCTTGGTATTACTTGTATTGTCTTCATTTATATTCTCTTTACTCCTTCTACTATATAATATTGATGATATATTGATGATTATTTATTATATCACATCATATAATATTTATTAAAAAATCTTTATTTAAAACAGTTGATCCTAAAAGCTATCCCTGATTAAACTTTCTCCTATTAAAAAGTTTTTAGCTCTTTAAGCTCACAAATATAACTTTTACAAGGTCTTTTTAAAGGTCTATCACCTCGAATTAGTTTTAATTTAAGATAAAAGCAATAAAAACTCTTTTAAATACCACAAACCGTGTTTCGATCAATCAAACCATTCAAAATATATCAAAAATTTACATACATACATACATAAAGTTATATAAATTACCAAATGTTTAAATGAGAATACCACTGCTCTGATAATGAATCGAAATAATTGAAATTTGTATAATCAAAGGGATATATATGATAATGTAAATAAGCAAGTAGATACGTTAATATTTAATTACATGGATATAATTTACTTAAAAATTTTTTACCAATAAATTTATTAATTATTTGTAATTTCACTGTTGAATAACTAGTATATAGTAAATTTTGCGTACATTTTCACATTCAACGGTGTTTAAATATTAAATTTCAAATCTGCATGGACATATAATACTTGTATACTTATGATTTATGATTTATGATGTCCATTAACCTAAATAAATAAATTATATTAATTTAAATAGTTCCATTAGAAATAATTAAAAATGACTTATTTACTTTGAAGTATATTTTAGTGAGTGAGTGAGTGAGTTGGAGTTTAAATGTGTATAATATCAATTGAAGATCTCCAGATCTATATAGAATAAAATAGGATTAAAGTTAAAGTGACGTTGTAGCATCAAACTGGCGCAAGTAAAGCAAGTAAAGCAAGTAAAGTAAAAGCTCAGATGATTTTCAATGAAAGCGACGAAAGGTTAACTGGACCGAAATCATCAGTAATTCATTTGATTGTTTGACGTTTGTTCAATGAGAAATACACAGTGTTATATCTTGGTGGACTCTCCAGAGACTCAACAATCCAAAGTTTATCTATCAGATATAGATCGAACATCTGAACATCCGAACATCCGAACATCCAACGCTTACATTACATTAGCCGTTCGATTTACTTCTAGGTACACTGTACACTAGTCACTAGTCAATATATGTACATCGACCGGACTATTCTGATAAACACAAATTGAATTGCTTTATATCGTTTGTATATCTCGTATCGCGAAATCACAAAACGATAGAACGAGAGAGGAGGCTTTTAGTTTTTCTTAATTTAATATAATCATCCGGGGTAGTAATAGGGGTTTTTTTTTTTTTTTTTTTTAAATAAAAATACTATACTTATCTATTGATTTAATTGCGTCATGTCAAGTATAGTAGATCAATGTAATTTATCGATGCTAGCGTCATGAAAGTGTCTAATAATTAAATCGATAATGGTCACATAGTTTAAACTCGATTTTAGCGCTCGTTTCGCTTTACCCGGTTCTATACATCCATATATCTTTATATATGTATATATGTAAGGTTACTTGGTCTAAAATTATTGCACCACCAGGCGTAGGAACCATCGAATAACGTATATAACATATAGTATAGTCTCGAGGCGATTGCAGCTTTAATTAATGACCCCGTGACATGAACGAGGCTGAACGGTTTTACTTTAAATCATTCCACATAAAATTTAAGTTAAGACGGATTTTTATAAGAAAATTATCATCGGCCCATAGCCCATACTCACGCAATATAAGTTATAAAAAAAAATGTAATATAAAAAATTTTTAATCACTAATCAGCTACTGAATAATGTTAATAATAATGTTAAATTTTCCACCACACCAGTAGCTTCGGATAAAGTTATATCTTTCAGCATTTAGTTAAACTCACTCATTTCATTTTGTTTGGTATTAAAATGTGTACCACCTGCTGGACTGAATTAACTTTATTATTCATCATCTTGGTAGATTGGATAAGCTCTATAGAAAATATTTTCTTTCTTAAATAAAATTTTGTTACAGTCTAATTTAATGAAAAAAAAAAAAAAAAAAAAAAAAAAAAAAAAAAACAGTTACAAACTTTTGTGAATAAACATACAAATTCAGTTGTATCAACAAAAAGTTAAATAAGCTAACTAAAGTATGTTATTTTCCATACTAGTATTGTTGGATTATGTAACTTAAAGTTGTATATAGTAGTAGTAGTAGTAGTAGTAGTAGTAGTAGTAGTAGTAGTAGTAGTAGTAGTAGTAGTAGTAGTAGTAGTAGTAGTAGTAGTATATGAAGAGAAAAAAGTTTAAAATTTTTTGTCAAAGAGTATTATTATTTTTAAGAAAAGTTAAATAAAGAATATAAATTTAGATTACTTTGATTAAGAATTTGAGGTTAAAAAAGAGAGAGCTTTAACTGGACTTTATTGGTTTAATTAAGAATCTCAGTAATAAAGTACGTATAAGTTGATAAATTAAATTCGAAAGTCTCAAGTCTGCTTACTGGGTAGCAGATCGACATGTACGATCATGTGCTTTATTCTGGATTTGTGGACTTAACGGTAAATATATTCTACAAAAGCATAAACTGATCATGTGCAATTAAAACAACACACATTAATTATTATTTAAATTTAAAAATTTAAAAATTTTATCATTTTTATTATTTTTTGTGTATTATTTGGATTGACAATATAACTGATTTAGTAGATACAGTATGTGTATTTATTAGTATTTAGTTAATATCATGAGCATCAGTATTCAGTATATGTATATATATATATATATATATATATATATATATATATATATATAAGTAGATCCTAACGAGTATCAGTGAATGTTATGTAGAGAGGATACGCTGAGGAGCAATCGTGCTAATTGCCATTGAAACTCGAGGGAAATCGAAATTTCCGTGGGTACGCCACACTCAACTATTTCCCAGTTTCACTGCTATACCTACTATTATCTACTAACTATAATATAGACTATATACTAAATACTAATAATACTATATAACACTAAAAGGTATTACACTGAAGGAAATTAGTACCTACTTAATACTCTCTTGTTTGCTTTTAACTTTTACTTTATACGTGTAATTATCTCTCGATAGGATCTATTTATTTTTCGTTACTCTCAGCAATTATCCCATTGATTGTTGTTGCTTTCTATTAAGACCTGTGTTTAATATACTAAAAGTCACATTGCATTTAAATAAATAAATAAATCTATTTTTACCTGATGGAAATTATCGTTCTACTTTTAGAGTTTTTTTTTTTTTTTTTTTTTTTTTTATTTTTCGTACTGTACCTTAGTCGTAAAATGTCTTTACGATCCTCAGATTATGCAGGTCTACGGTTAAGTTCAGAAGTAGTTGTAAGTTGCACGTAGTAAGTAAAGGTAAGAAAGAAAAATAGCGCATACCCTCCTTATTCACCAGGAACTTAAGTTTTTTGCTTTCGCTGGTGGTACTATACCATTATACCATTATACGACCATGCAACCAGCAACCATGCCAAAATTCTTGCCCACCATATTACGCTTAAAACATTCCTCTAAAATTTTTTTTAACACTTTTACTCGACTGTAATGTATATTTACTTAAATTTAAAATAAATTTTATCAAATGGAACGCTTATATTTTAATAAAATACTATAAAAATAACTCCAACAACATTCATTTCAACAACACGTCAAACACGTGCAACAAATGATTTAATCTATAGTAATCTTCGGAACATAGGTTGTACTGGGTTTTAAACTCACAATATTTCTTCTATCTCATTGTGTGTCTTAACCGTAACAGAAAACTTTAACAATTTCTGATTATCAGTCATTATTCTTTTTTTACATTTATTTATTCAACTATCCTACTTTTTTTATCCAAGTTTAATTAAAATTAATTAACTTATACAAAACCTTATGAAAAAATCATTATAATGATAATTTTTGTTTTTAAGTAATTAACAGCATTCAATTTTGAAATAATAATTAAATAACTTATAAATTATTTAACTTAAATAATTTTCCAAAACTTTAACATTGAATTAAATTAATAATTTTTCATTACCACCAAAGTGAATAAATTTTTTAAATGAATTAAAATATTTCACAAACAAAATACTAAAATTTTATTTTATTTGATTTTTTTTTTTAAACTTATTTACTTATTCACAGTGTGTGACATCCAGGCCAGCGATGTATAGATAATAAAGTAAATAAAGTGTACATATGTACGTATAGATATACATATAAAGGTAAATGAAGTTGGGTACTCGTAATCAAATTAAAGAATCGTACAGACGAATTCTTTTAATTAAATTCCTTTATGCTCTCTGCGTTCAGTGTTAACTTATTTCACTTTAAAAATAGGTCCATCTTCCATCATCTATGTTAAAACTTGATGTTAAAATTATTTTTATACTCTATACTCTGTCGACAGATAATATTTAATTATATATCATCATCATCAATCATCACCTTTGAGCCAACAACTAAAGTAATATTATTTTAGGTAAACCAAAATTATATCAATTTAGAAGCTAAAATTTAATATTGAAAATTCCTTTAATTTAAGTATAAATTATATACAAAGTAAAGTGCTCAGTATGATACATGTAATGTTGTTGTAAAAGTAGTTTAAGTAATAATAAAAGTACTGAGTAACATTTAAGTGTGTTTGATCCTACGAATGCACAAGTATACAATTCACCTTAAAGACCATTTTACTTTTATAGTTTACGAGCCATAAAAAAAAAGCTCACCAAAAGCCATAATATATTATAAATTCGACAGATGAGCTATAACAACCTCAATCTTTACAATTCTCGTAGGCTTCATGTTACATTAAATTAAATTGAATTAAATTAAAAAATTTAGAACAAAAACATTTAAAACTAATATTGGTTATTTCTTTTCTTATGTAAAAGTTTATTTTATTTAATAATTAGTTAAAAACTTTATTACTCTCCATTAAACTTTTTTTTTTTCTTTCACAACCTTTATTAAACTCTAAGAAAAAAAAATTACAGCAAAAATTAACTTTTAATTTAACACGAATTTCTTCCTTGAATTATTTAACATTTGACTTCTCTAAAGTGACTTATTATTATCATTATTAACTTTTTATTAAAGTACAGATATATTTAATTGGTTTAAAAAAAAAATGTATTCTACTTTAATAATAAATTTGAAATTGTTTGCGCAAAATTAGCATGCCTTAGTGGACAAAACTGTCGTGTATATATATATATATATATATATATATATATATATATATATATATATATATATATATATATATATACTGCATACTGTATTTACCGAGCAATTAACCTAGGATAAGACATGCATATGTATGCTCTACAAACAGTATTAGAGCTTACTCACCCGACTTTTCGGTTCAATAAAATTTTAAACAACTGTCCCGTCAAAGTTTTACTATATTTATTAACTATTTAAATCTTGACTGAAAAAAATAATCGCTAGTTAACCTCTACAGTAAACTAAGTACACCATAAATTACTATACTTTTTTATTATCAATAAAAAAATATAGTGCCTCACTATCTTGAAACATATTAAAATAATATCAAGAAATGTCGATTAAAACTTTTAAATTGAAAACAAACAATTTTAATGTAATATCAACATAATAAGTACATAGAATATGAATAAAGAAGACCAAAACTTGCTAAAACTTTAAAAGTCGTTATATAATTCTCTCTCATCCTTTCGTACTTAAAATTTTTCAATTTTTCAATCTCTCTAAAATTATTGATAATTCCAATTACGTTAATAACGTTTAAATTATCATTAATGTTTTACGTTTAGAGTTGATGTTGTTATTAATTAAAAATAAAATATATTAAAGAGCAATATACTGTATTTTATAGTTTATAGTATTTACTTTTTTACATACATACATAAATGTAAAGACTTTAATGATATAAATATATTTGGATTGAAAGTATACAATCTTCGTCATCATAAAGGAGCACAAAAAAAAAACAAGTATATATATATATATATAGAGGTTTTTTTTTTTTTTCTGTTTGTACCGTTAGAACTAAAATAATTGATTTCTTGGTCATTAGATTAATCGTATTATCGTAAGTTAATTCGATAAGCAAACTCAGTCTCTTATTTAGTTTTACAATTAGCTTATTAGAGTAGAGTTAGTAGAATATTTCTTACAGAGACAAAGCTGATACACATCCCTGCTGGTGATCATTATATTTTTACTGACTGTGACTTGTTGTTAATGAGGATAAAGTTATGAAGAAATTCTTTAAAAAACTTGATAGTTAAAAAAAAAAAAAAAAAAAAAAAAAAAAATTTATATTAATACAAAATATTCAGAGAATCGAAAACTACCGAGTTTATAAATAAATAATAATTTTAAATAACTGACGAAAAATAATTTCACACATTAATTCAATTTTTTGTTGTTTTTTTTTTTTTTTTTTTTTGCTGAAAAACTTTTGTACGTCTTTTTATGAGTACAAAGTAAGATTAAAACGTTAAAACTATTTCGATGATTGATAATCTCGGCTCTGATGAAAAAGAGAAAAAAGAAAAGAATTTTCATTACTTTTTATTTTTAAATTTGATTTGTTAGTTGTTTATTTGTTGGGCGAGTGCTCTACCCGGATAGGTTTTTAATCAAAGTTACGATTTGTCGGTCGAAGATAAAAAAATAAAAATATAATAATGTATGCTTGGAGAAAATAAATATATATATAGTTATATGTGAGAAGCCGTCATTTTTTAGATCTTGCTGGTAAAGTGATCCCTTATTGGAGACAGCTGAACCCTTACTAGTGTTAGCATCGTCTATAAATTGAAATAAATTCTACCTATCGATTTATTAACGAAATTTTACACCAATTTTTTTTTTTTTCTTCTTTTATTCCCTTTCATCCACTATTCTCAATATTCTACAGTTCTTTTTTTTTTTTTCGCAGGTTACTCAATCCCGTCCGTAAAAAACTTCAACACAGATAACCAAAGATAATCCTTTAAACGTTGAACGTCAAAAAAAAGAAAAGAATAAATTAAATTAGTGACCAAATTGAGAAATTACTCAGTGAATAAATTGATCTATATTTAATAGCAATAGAAAAGAAAAAAATCAGGAAAACGGTTGACCCTGAAAAAGCCATACCTGCAACTTCCCAATAGTTTCATAATTAAGCACTCGAAATTGCACTTAATCAAACTTTATGCAGAAAATTTTCCGAAAAACAATTTAGTGTGATCAGAATTACTCTTAACGCCATTATTTAAGGAGTTGTGGCGACTTTTATCGTACTAAAGTCAAAAATTTCAATTTTTGGTTCGTCAAATTTTCTTCAAGTCCCGATATCTTCTAAAGAAAAAATATTTCGCCATAGAACACAAACGTTTCTCGTAGGAAATTCACCGAGGAACAATTTGGAGTGGTTAAAATTGCATTTAAAGATCATTATTTAAAAAAAAAAAAAAAAAAAAAAAAAAAAAAAAAAAAGATTTGCTTAACAATTAAATTTTATCTATTAATAGTAATATTTATGATAATAAAATTATTTAATGTTTTTCTAATACTAGAGTTAACAGTTCATTGATTGATGTTAGTAATATTCTTGGATCGTCAACTAATCCAGCCCCGACCATTGCTCCAGTAAAAAGCTGAAACGAAAAATTATATCATTTTAATATTAGTGTTTTTTTGTTTCGACAAGCATTTAAAAAAAAAAAAAAAAAAAAAAAAAAAGTACCTGTTGCGTAAGAAGTTTGGCTAACTTTGGATCACTTGTACTTAAATGGTTTAATTTTTTAATAATCGGATGATTGACGTTTATTTCAAATCTGGGTCTTAGTAAACTGTATCTCATCTCTTCGGTTAATTTTTGACTTTGTGTACGAATAAAATGTCTCGCGTTAGCCATATCTTGAACGGTAACAACGCAAGGATGATTTTCTAAGCGAGTTGTCGTTTTAACTTGAAACGCTTTTTTAAAAGGACACTTTTAATGTAACCAAGTAGCTTGTCAATCTCCTCTTTGTTAATACTCTGAGTTTTTTCCGTTTCAGTGTCCTGGTGCATATCTTTTTCAACTGAAGTTAAAAATTTCATGTCATACTGACCCAATTGCATCAAAACTAATTCATCGTAAGGCTCGTAGCAAAACAAAACTTGAAAATCGCGTTTCTTGAAAGATTCATAGTAAGGTGACTGTTGAGCCAATTCGCGATTAGGCGCTGCAAGATAGTATATGTCCTTTTGATTTTCCTTCAAATTTTGACAGTATTCGGGAAAACTGATGACCTCGCCCGGAGGTTTTGATGAACATTCAAATCGCAACAGTTTAGCAATAGATTCCTTCTCTGACTGTTGATTCGAAGAAACAATTCCTTCTTTTAAAAACAACCCGTAATCATTATAAAATTCGTTGTACTCTTTGGGGTCTTTTTTTGCTTTATCATAAAGAAATTTAAGAGCCTTGGTTGTCAAGACATCGCGTAATTTTGTTATCAGTGCGCTGTTTTGTAATAACTCACGACTTAAATTAAGTGGAATATCTTCAGAATCGACAACTCCTTTGACAAATCTCAACCATTTCGGCAATAAATTATCTGCTTTACTCTTAATAAGTACTTTTCGGCTGTAAAGAGCTACGCCAACTGAAGTATCACGGCTCATTTCAAAAAGTCCGGGCTTGTCATCAGGAAAATATAATAGCGCACGAATACTCAGAGGGACATCTGTGGTATAGTGAAGAATAAATCGCGCAGCGTCAAACGAGTTAGATATAAATCGATAAAAATCACTGTGCTGCTGAGCAGTTACTTGTTTCGGATCCAACATCCAAAGTGGTTCAATAACATTAATTCGTTTTCCATTTACAAAAATTGGACTACCGACAAAATTACTGTACTTTTAATAATAGCATTTAAACTCGACTCATCACTAAATTCACGACAGTCTGATTTCAAGTGAATTATTATTTTTGTTCCAGGTTGAACACCTTCTGCTTCAGATATTTCATAGGATCCCGTTCTAAAGTAAAAACAAAATAAAATTAGTAATTTCAATTATAATATTAATTATATAATTAGGTAATTATCTACCCATCGGATGACCAATGAAGTCCTTTAGCATCTTTATTGTAAGATTTTGTAAACAGTTGAACTTTATCAGCAACCATAAATGCACTGTAAAATCCTACACCAAACTGACCAATTATTTTAGTATAATCATTAGACTGTTTTTTATCTTTTAATTCACTGAGAAATGCCTGAAAGTAATAAATTATTTCAATAAATAAATGAAATAAATTATTTTGATAAATAAATAGTTTACCTTTGAGCCCGAACGTGCAATTGTACCTAAATTCGAAATTAATTCTTCTCTAGTCATTCCAACGCCAGTGTCTTGAATTATCAAGGTACGATTTTGCTTATTTGTTGCAATATGAATTTCTAATTCACGATCTCCACCTTCTTCAGTAGATAAATTTTTACTCAATCTTAAATAACGTAATTTTTCTAAAGCGTCACTGGCATTTGATATCAATTCGCGTATGAAAACCTATAATTTTTTAAATAAATTTATTATATAATTATTTGAAAAAAAAAAAAAAAAAATTTTACTTCTTTATCGGAGTATAACGATTTAGCAACGATTTCAAGCAGCATGCGAGTTTCAGATTGAAATTCGTGTTTTGCTCCATCACCTAAAAAAAGACGACAATTTTTATTAGTTTATTTGTTTAATAAAAATACAATTTTTTTTTTTTATTTTAAAAAATTAACCTGTAGGTTTTTCAATCTCTTGTACGATATTATGATAACTTTCTTGAGCTGGATTTTCAGCCGTTTGCGATGACAACAATCGCACATTACAACCAGTAGAATCTAAAACACATAACCTCCTCAGTTTATAGTTTTAAAAACTAGATAAATATTAAAAATTTGTAATTTTTTAAATACGAACCCTGAGCGTTTAAATATACTTGTGGCTTAATATACTTAAAACTTTGGTAGCTTTGTAATATTCTTGTAAATTGAGCAGCGTGTCTAAGTCGATTGAATACCGCCATGTTTTTATAGCAATGCTTTTACTTATACCAATTGTCCCATATTTTATAACCATTATTATACCGCACGTATTATTATAAGCACGTGCAGAAACTCAATACAAACCAATTACCTGATCTTCAATTGATAAAACGGATGCCTATTTTCTTTTACTATTTGGTATACAGTTATTGCCATCTATTGATTTTTATAGAAACTTAAATACTAATATCCTATGTTGATAAGAGTTTTTTCCTTCAGGATTTTAACTTTAACCCTGATAGCCAGCGCTTTCTCAGTAAGTGTTTACTCCCAGCAGTTACGGTTAAGTTATACATCAAGTTGGCGGTAATTCTTCACTCAACAACAGTTGTAAGCAAATTGACAGAAATCTACGGCCGCAACTTGAATACAAGTTAACAATCAAACTTGTAGTTAAATTTCCTTTCAACTTTACTACAATTTGAAGGAAATACTTGTACAGCAAGTTTTGACGTCTATTTGCAGAGTAAGTTATAGGTAACTAATAGGTAATCGCTCGCTTTGCCAACTCTTTCCGTCAAGTTTGCTTCAAATTGCGGACGTAGATTGACAGTAAGTTATAGGTAAGGTGGCTATCAGGGAAGCCTTACCCGCGCCCGTATACGATCATCTATTTGTTCCAAAGCTGGAACTGCTGGAACTCTAGATATCTGAGTTCCTTTTGTAGAACAGAAAGAATTTAATATAAAACTCGCAATCACAAGTAATATTTCCTATTCTATCTGATGTAGTAAGATTTTATTTTATTGATTGTATCTATTGGATCAATCGTTAGATGTCTTAAGCTCCCTGCTTTCGAGTAATTTTCGAGTATTAAATGAATATATGATATAAATATATAATAATACATAAAAGATGAAATAAAATAGATTATTGATAATCCCAGAGATTGATGTTAATAATGTTAAACAAATAATGAGTAAAGGTATGACAAATAGGGAAGGTTAGAGTGTGTTTAGAGAGAATCAATTAAGGGATGACATAAATCCCCTGGTTCAGTACTGCTACTGGTAGTACTAGTACTGGTAGACTTGCTGTTGCTGCTATTGCTGCTGATGCTTGTGACGTTGGTTGAATCCGTGAATATCGCCAATACCGTGAATATAAATCAATGAAGAGATTACGGTTGATCAGCCATTTAATTTCCATTTTCCTCTCGCCTACAATCAACAATACACTATATATATACTATTAAACACTATCAGCCCCATTATTGCTGTGGTAAACTGGTAAATCCTCAATCGGCATTAACGCTTGCTCAGCTTACTTAATTAAATATATAATCCTTCATTTGGATCAATCTGACACACATTTTTAAACATTTATCTCTAAAATAAAATAAAATATGTTATATTTGTCTGTTTATTGTCAGTATAGTAATTAAGACAATGCTTAATGATACAGCTATAATCCGAAATATGGCCCTTTGTTTTCTTGTTCTCTTGTTCCTATTTATATCATCCCCTTTATAGTCTTGTAAGATTGAGGAATTCTTGGATACTTATATATTATATATTGTCCCTTGTTCTATTTCGGTGATTCGGTGTACGTACAACAGATTCGACCGTTATATTTAGCAGAGCGTCTTGGTTGTTATCCTGACCATACTAAAACTCGACAAACCCGACAAATCCAACAAACTCCAGGATCGAGGATTGAGAATTGAGGATCGAGGATCGCTCGGTCCCGTCATTGCCAACCAAGTTTATGACCTAGACCAGCGCCCATAAACTCCACAAATGGTAAATCTACCGTAATAAGATCATCCCACCCGAAAATGATCTATCGTTTGCTGCAATATATTACGATTGATATATATATATATATATATATATATATATATATATATATATATATATGAATAAGACTAACTAGAACACACTGACCCTATGCCCCATTATAAATATATTATTTATTTAAAATTATAATTTTATATATAGCGCCACCTTTAACCCAGGAACAAGGTCTATTATTTTATTTCAATTTAATGAAGAAATTTATAAAAGGTTATACTTTTTCAACCATCATATTATATTATTCTGTTATTATTCTTGAAAATTTTAATTACTTTAACTTATAAATGTATTGACGATAATTTTTAAATAACTTTTACATTGAGAAAAACTTTCTAATTAGTAAATAATTTGAATAGATAAAATCTAATCTGGCGATAGTGTTTGTAATTACTGTATTATGATTACTACTTTGTATAAGTTGCGTAGATAAATTTACCTACAAGTTGAGTGGTCAACCAGTGTCATTTTTACAGTTAAAAACATACATCGCTTATTTCTATTTCAAGTTTATTCACCAAACAAATTACTTATTGAGTAAAAATTTTACAATGAATTTACGAAAATCGCTTGTTTTTTTGTTAATCATGATCTTACTATCTGTGACTATTTCAGCCAAGATAACTGGTAAATATTATTCTTATTTTTATTTTATTATTATTATCATCATCATTATAATTATAATCTACTAGTAGAGTTTGATCTATTCCTTTGTTATTTAAATTAAGAGATTTTTTTATAATTATTAATAAATAATTTATTTTCACAGATAATAATGATAACTATGATACAATTTTTCAAAATTCACTAATAAGTAAATTATCAGCTGGTATTATAAGTATTTTTGATGGATTCCGAGGAAGACGTCGAAGGAGATGCCACTGGATTGCTGGTCGTTGTCGTCCGCCAGCGTAAAATTGTAGAATTCAAAAATACATATACACAATTATTTTAACAAATGTCTTATGAATTAAATTAAATATTAAGAATAATTCAAATCACCAATAATAATAATTATAACTAAAAATATGAGGAGTGAGGAGTAAAAGTGGATGAAAAAAAAATATAATAGCAACGCAACGAAAGAAAAAAAAATAACTTGTGTATATAAAGATAGTGGGAAAAAATGTTGATGAAAAAAAAAAAAAAAAAAAAAAATAATAATCTTTCTACTCTGTTCTGCTCTGCTCTACTTTGCTCTACTCGGGATCTTTTAAAATCCATCGAAGCAGACCAACCCGCCACGACCGTCTATATATATATATATATATATATATATATATATATATATATATATATATATATATATATATATATATATATATATATATATATGTCTGCTGTATAAAACTGTACGGATTGTGTCCTGTGTGTCGAGAAAATAAAACGAAAAAACATTCTCTATCGTGAGATGTATTATCTCTTCGAAATATATAACGCAACGCTTCTGCTCACTTCTACTCACTTTTTATTATTATCCTCATTTTAATCTTCTGGTATGACCTTTTTTAGTTTAAGAATTGTTTTCAATCAGGGATTAATTAATAAAATTGAAATAAAAATAATAAACAACCGCTATGATATAAATAAGTCCATCATTATTTTATTGAGTTTATTATTTTAGATATTTAGGTCATTAAAGTATATAAATTAATTAATAAATGAAAAATAAAAACATTATATCATTCAAACTAAAAAAAAAAAAAAAAAAAAAAACACTAGTGACGCGAGCCGTCACGCACTAACGCATCAACACTGGCTACCGGTTGAAGAGATTCGACATTCGACGGGATTTAGAGGGCGCGAGAAAGAACGAGAAAAGAGAAAAGAGAAACGTGAAACGTGAATCGAGAATGTCGAGTTGGAATGGCAGAGGTAGAGATAGATATAGAGGCTGAACTGGTAAAACTGGCTGAATCGAGAGTAGTGGGTGGTAGAGAATGATAGAATGATAGAATAGGATAGGCAGGCAGGCAGGCAGTCAGACAGTTAGGCAACCAGGGGGTGTTAAAGCACGAGCTGCCAAGAGAACGAGGAAGGGGGGAAAACCCCAGAGAGAGAAGAGGTACAGGATTTTACGCAAGGCTGGCCACGAATGGACGCGTCTCCCGTAGTTCTGCCGCTGACAGCCAGGAATTGGAATTGCATTGGCGTCGCTCGATAGTCACCCATCCAACTCTCACCAATCCAACTATCCAACTATCCTGCTATCCAACTATCGAGCCAGTTTGGGGTTATACTGGTTATACTGGTGGATTTTAGGCCTTCATTTTACGTATGTTATAGGCCGTTTGCCTGTTTTGCTCATCTGCTTCAATTTATATTCTTTTTTTCATCATTCCTCTGAATCTTTAACCAAATCCAACATTCATCTTATACAAATAATCTAAATCCACTTGAGCATTGATAAAAAAAAACATATATACATAAAAAAAATGACATCCAGGTAAGTATTAATGGCTAGTTTTTATTTTTTTATATTAATCAAAACGAATCTCATCGTGGATCATTTAGATGTTTGGTATCAACATGTAGACGTTACGATTGGATATAAATCGGACGGCAGATTGATGGGAATGCTTGTGTAGAGAAAAAGTTTTAGCCACCAAATACCGGATATATATCAATGTATGTATATGTATTTACGAATAAGGAAAAAAAAAAAAACTAGTCACAGGGAAGAATAGAAAAAGCGTTACTGCATTGTTCGTCTCGATGTTTTTCAACGTTCGAGAGATTGGATTTTTTTAATTTTAAAAACAACAGCATATCCATTCTGGCGCCATCACTGCGGTACGGTGTGTCTACAGGAAACAACCAAGAGCTTTTTTACCCTATATGTATAGATAAACTCGCACAATAGATATCTATTGTCACACTTTTTTTTTTTTTTCCACCAGTTATGAAACTGATTCGAGGATAAAACTCAGCGGTCTGTCTCCTAGTATAAATCTCTGAATACTAGATTGTGGCCACCGGTTTATTTAAAACTACTAAAAAGTCATTCTTTTTTATTATTTTATTATTACCTTTATCGTATTTTTTTTTTTTTTTTTTTTTTTCTAATTAGAAAATTTTATCTAGTCTAGTAAATAACAAAATACTTAATAATAAACGATAATGTGTATTTACTATATTATATTATATGACGAGTTTATAATCCTACAAAGTAAGAAAAGTGACCGACGAGCACCATCTAGTAGCTTTCTCGGTTGTTCTGTATGATACAACTGAACGAGAACGGGGCCAGTTACACGGATCATCTGACAGAGACGATCGATCTACCTTCTGTGTATGTGTATCAACGACGGCAACAAGAAGCTTCTCAGCACTTGGCAAACTACAGAAGCTCCTTGGCGCATCAAACTATATATATATATATATATATATATATATGATTACTCGTTACTCGCCTTGATTCACCATAAGATGATATCCTCCTTATCAGTATCCTCATTGGTTAACCATTATTTCCCATCGATCTTTATAAACGTGTCGTTTAGTCTAATAATCCCGTTTTACATTTAACATTTAACCTTCCTTTAATTAATCTATTAATAAATTGTAATTAACCCATATACTTTAATTTTAATAGCTCATACTCTTCGGAATTTAATTATCGAGAGTGCATCATACCACCAAAAATAGAAGGTAATAAGTTATCAAACCAATAACTGTTACAATATCCTGATCTTGAAAATAAAAAATAAAACAAGTAGTACAAGTAGTTGATTAGTCAGACATACGGAAATTTTATTTTACGATAAATACTGGAACAATAAATCTAATATTTTATTTTTAGATTATATTTATTATTTTTTTCCCTTTTGAAGGGTCTAACTCGTTAACCGAGGGCTATCGTGACGTTGATAAAATATTCAATGAGCTACTTTTTCGGCTCTTTATCAATCGTTCTTTACCCCTTCGACACCTCGCATAACTTATACGATCTCGTTATTTTTATTTTTATTTATATTTGAGAAAAAAAAAAAAAACGATTCAGTTGAACCCTTGGGTTATAAACAATCTGTGTAGGTATATTATTAGATGGCAATACGTCAAGTCCACTCATAATAGGAATATAAAATATAACATGTATATATATATATATATATATATATATATATATATATATATATATATATATATATATTATATATTTGATGATATTTTTATTTTAAAAATAGGGAAAAAAAAAGAAATGAGGAATCTCATTTTGAAGCGTATGTACCAGTGAGCTGCCCTCAGGGAAGGAAAGAAAGTGCCAGCACTGCCAGCAGAGTCGAGAAGAGCAAAAGGAGTCTTTACAGAGTCTACAGGATAAAGAAAGAGTTGGAGGTGGATTCTAAAAAGGAAGAAGAAGGAAGAAGGGAGGTCGAAAGGCGGAGATTAAGGGCCAGGAGATGAGTTTGTTAAAAAGGCAGAAGCGGGACAGCACGCATCAGAAACATCAAAGAGACAAGACGAAATGAAATCCAACCTCTCTTTCCTTTATTCCAGTCTGCGCCATCTTTTTAACTTTATTTTTTTAATCTTTTTATCTTTTTATCTAGTACGATTCTACTTCTGTGTCAATGTATTTTATACTTAGTTTTTAGTTGTAACTTTATGTTAATTTTTAATATTTACAAGTGTTTGATTTTTTTTAACTTAATTAACATCCACTAGGTTATCTTTAACATACAAAATTTAATTATTATTTATTGATAATGTATGAGTTTTATATAAGAGTTTAAATATCGATTTTAATTAAAAATGTTATCAAGCTGTTATTATTATAGTTAGCTGGATGAGTCGCGTTGTTTAACAATTTATTCGAGAGAATATAATTCAACTCTATATCCAGAGAATTGTTGAGAAACTTTACTTGGTTGTGGAACGTAACGGATAGGATGAGACTAGTGCTTTTATGAATTCTCGGACTGCGTGGGCGACTTGTGTCTGAAGAAAATCCTTGTGGGAAGCATAACAGGCTTTAAATCTTCTTAGGCACTCCTCGCTGTACTTTCGGTCTCCATCTACAGCAGTCTACCGTTATACTTTTATTCAAAGAGGTGTTGGTTAAATATATTTCACAGAATAATTGTATATAGTTAAAAAAAAAAAAAAAAAAAAAAAATAAAAAATAAAATACGTGGATTCGAAAACATATTTTGAAAAAATTTAGTATTACTGTTATTTTTATTATTATTTATTTTATCTTGTGATTCTTAGAGAACTTTTTCAGGGTCTTTTCCTCCTCATGATTCCTCGGTAACTGCTGAGGAAAATTTTATCTCGAGTACAACCAGGAAAGATGTGGTGGGACTATAAATATATATTCAAGAGAAAAGAAACTACCTCTAGGTATCCATAGTAACCGAACGATACTAGATAGTATCGTACACTACACCGCAGACAATACAAAGATATAAAATGATAAAAAAAACGATAAATACGAACGAACTGTTGAGGTTACCGAGACCATTCAGGTATATTGCTCTCAACCAAAACACTTACTTTTACCCTTCTCTTTTCCCTCTCACCCCTTCCCCATCACCAAGTGAATCTTGACGATATCGTTATCTTCGTTCGATAAATATTCACGCATCACTTGATTTTTTCTTTTACTTAATTTTTTTTATAAATTATTTATTGAACTCATTAAAAATATAAAATAAATTTTAGAATCACAATAACGAGAAAAAATTATTTATAAAAACTCCCTAGAACCTAAAAACAGAAAAACCGAATAACGGAATAACTGAAAGCATATAGAAAGCACACTCACGTCACACGTGCTATCGATATATGTTTCAGACGTAACCGTATTACAACAATTTAACTTGCGTTTGATGAATTGTTTGCACGTGTCACTACTAAAATATATATATATATATATATATATATCCATGTTACAATAGTTACATTTAATGTTAATTACACGGTGATTACGCTGTTACACTTATCATATCATTTGGATTAATATTATTATAAATTATAAATAAATGAATATAGGTACAAATAATAGTAATAATAATAATAATCTGAATGGATAAAATGTAAATAAAATACGTTTAGGACAGTTGCATATTTGTGGCATTGTCGGCTCGTAAATAATGTACTGCATGATGAGTATATATAAAGATATAAACTGAAAAAACAAAAAGGCAATAGCCAAAATAACGAACAAATGTACCTATCACTTCTGGTACATAAAGCCGTGTACACGCTCACGGGTCGACGGATGCCCAGATAGATGTGCGATGTATACCATGTATATATCATGTATATACGATGTATACTATGTACCTATATAACCGGGAGTTGGGAATAAAAATGCTAAAATAAAAACTAAATAAATAAATAAATGAATAAATAAAATAAAAATGTATAGATACACAGGTAGAGCTAAAATTTACACGCGTGGTGACTATGTGTGCTTTTAGAAAATAAACCATTATACCTCCTTTTATTAACTTAAAATTATATTTTATTATCATTAGATCATTGAAAATAGAAAAAAAAAATAACAGTGACGTATTTAGTATTATTGTTAAAAAATTCAAAGTAAAATAAAGAAAAGAAAAAGAGAAAAGGGACTGGACTGTATAATATAATTCAGTAAGTTTATGACTGGCCCGAGGGAGCGATGGTGGTTTGCATATACCAAGGGTAGGAGAGCAGAGAGGGTAAATTTGTACCATACTTGTATATCTATGGAAGAAGAATAAGAGTAAAGGGAGTTTGTCGGTCGGCCGTATTTCTTGTCTGGTGAGCTTTATACAGTAGTGCGCGGTGCGTTATGACCGGCGAATGGATTATCGTTCCTCCTATCCATGTTTCTCTTGCTTTTCATTCGTTTCTGATCGTCTCTCTGTATATATATTTACTCTCACTATATAATAGAGAGTAAAAAGAATAATAATAATAAGAAGAAGAAAAAGATATAGTGCCTAGCCGTTTCATGGAACGTCGTTTTCTGCCACACGGCAAAGGCATGCAAAGTAGGACGATTCCCGAAGGAAAAAAGCTAAACCATTTTATTTTTATCCGCAACAACTCAGCTTCATCTTCTTCTTCTTTTTCTTCTTCTTCTCCTTCTATTCATCCTCGCTTAATATGTAATACTACTAACTATATAAAAAACTCTGTACTGCAGATAAATAAACCTTATATCTTATATACTTATTGTAATAACATATATATTATCAAAAACAATATAACAAATATAAAATATATGTATATATATATATATATATATATATATATATATATATATATATATATATATATATATGTATTAATTGTTTCTTATTTCTTGTGGTTTCCTCCTACTAGTTGACTGTCCCGAGGCATGTGTATTATCCACGTGGTAGAGAGTCAGAGCCGTAGCCAGAACCAAAACTAGAGCATGTGTATTATTACCGAGATGTTGAACAAGCTCTTTCACTCATACTGTATACACTACATATATACAGTATTATATTAGTCAAGAGTCGAATAGCACAGTAGCAGTATAACAGTATAACAGTATAACCTTCCTCTCTCCACATAACATATTGGTCGCCATCATTGAACTCACTCAGCTGGAATTAATTTAAATGTTTTTTTTGCTCTGCCTCAAGCAACCTCTTTAACGTTTGTCTTATCTCGCTATACTCAATATACTCAATATATATTTTGTTTCGAGCTAACATAATAATAAACACAATCAATTATTCTCTAATAAATAAATACAGATAAAAATCGAGTATGAGGTATGAGAAAAAATTAAGTAGACTCAACGTCATCGACTTGGTCATTACCAAATGCTAATTTTTATATTTCACGAGCAATCGATAGCTACTAAGTGAGACGTGTATCACGCTGTTTAACCAGTATAGTGCATATATAGACATAAAGGTATATACATATATATGTACACCAGTAGGGTGTTTAACGGGGTGAGAATCGTTTGTGTCGACACGCGTCTCGTTACGTGTCGATCGTTCTTTTTTTTTAACCGCCTCACTCTTTTAACTTTGTTTGTTTTTTTTTTCTTTTTTTTCTTTTCTTTCCATTTTTAATAATAAACTCTTTGTTGGTATTTATCAACTAAAAATACTAATGATAATTTTTTTTCTTCGAGATATATAAAATTATCTCGAAAAGTATAATGGTAATGATAATAAAAATGTATCTTTTGGCAACGAAAAAATGACACACGCCGGGTTGACACTATCCGCGATACTAAGTAGGTTTTTATTAAAACGTGTGATGAGGAGGAGGAGGAAGGGTGAGGGGGGGGGATAAAAAATAAAATAAGTAAAAGGGAAATAGCCGTTGTGAATAGAGAGATGAAAGGTTTGTTGGCGAGTGCATGGTGGATGATGTAACGATCACTACAACAGAGCTGAGGGTGTCTAAAGTGGGTGTCTCGTTTTCAAACTATGCAGATAGATCTATATATATATATATATATATATATATATATATGTACAATGAATTGTGCTTTACCAGAGGAATCGAGGGATCCTGTGACACGTGACTGCTCGTGTCTGGTGCTTTGGTACGTTAGTACGTCGGTACAGAAGGCCGTTATAAATAAAATAAAAGTATGGCTTATGTGTGTATAATATAGATATATAAATGTGTGAAATCGGGTGTCCAAGTTATTATCATCAAGCACCCGAGAGCTCAAGAGAAAAGAGAGATTGGCTGTTTTACTTACACACAAGAGTAACTGGATACATTTATATCTTTATATTCTTAATTCTTATGTAACAATATACATGTATATATCTATATATAACTGTGTCGATGAGTTATTGCCACGCGTTGACTTTTACTTATAGGGGTGGTGTAGTGTATTCACTTCTAGATACTAAAATTGCTCTTTGCACTGTGTAATTCGATTTGATACGTTGAAAATTATCGTTATGATTAAAACGGCAACAGGACAACACATCAGACAGGTTTTATTGTTCCTCTTATACTAGCCAACTTTTGAATCCATTCTTTATCAGATAGACACGTGTCATAATTGACAATTATAATGCCTGATTTGAGAATCCCAGATTATGTTAGATTTATCTTACTCAATCTTTATGCTACAAAAAAGTTTCATAAAAATATAAGAATTATTATTATAAATTATAATAAAAAATAAAAATACTGTTATTGTAATCTTGGGATAATATTAATTAAGAGCATTTACAAATGAGTAGTTTGCTGGAGTAATTAAATGCTTCGCATTAGCTTACAACTCACACGGCCAGTAGGTTATTACACAAGTTTATTTCTACCCTCTCGTTCTCCATCTCTAACTCGAGCTCCAGCTTCAGCTCCAACTTTCAACCAGTAAATATATATATATATATATATATATATATATATATATATATACATATATAATATCTTGGTGGTAGCACGTGTGTCTCTAAAAATTTTTTTATTTGGTTTTATAAAAGTAAAAAAGACAATCGAGTAAAATTTAATATTAAAAAATAAAATAAAAAAAGTTAATCCGAGTGAAATTAGCGAAGCGTTAACTGCTACCCAATTTATAAAAATAACGATGGAATAACTGTAGCGTAAAGCACACGTTGCAACTGGTCACAAGTCCAGCTTGTAGATATATATATATATATATATATATATATATATATATATATATATATATAATGTCTATACGGTATGAGAGAGTTTAACTATTATAATAAAAAAAAATAAATAAATAAAAGATAAAAATATATATAAAGAGTCGACGTCAAATGACAGTGGATATACATATGTGCTTTTCATATTTCTGTATTTTATATTATATAGACATTTATGTATATATATATATATATAGAAATATACAAATAGAAAGAGAGAAAGAGAGAGAAAGATGAGATTGTCCATCATCAAATGGCAAATCATGCTCGCTCGTTGGACAGTTGATGTTTTCGAAAGTTGAGTTGAGTTGAGTTGAGTTGATATTCTCTTTCTCTCAACGCATATTTCACGTTTCGAAAAATATGCTTACTGATACGTTATGAAATCAGTCAGGCTGCCTATTATTACGATGTGTCTCTCATACGAGAACCAGAGAACCAGAGTACCAGAATACCAGAGTACACCAGAGTATAGGATTAATTAAAAAATGGCTATCGTTCCTTCCTCTATACTACGTATATGTCCATCGTTAACTGTTTGTTTCCAAACCCACACACACACTCTCTCATATATTTTCCTCTTTTCATCAGATAAATTTCATAAAATATCATTATTTATAATTTATAATGAATATAATGATAATCATTTACATTGACATTCAATACAATAGTGTTTCAAATAATTATCACAAAAATATATCACATTGTTATTATTATTATTATTATTATTATTATTATTATTATTAATAATTTAAACTCGACTTATTGTGAAAAATAAAAAATGACTGGAGGAATATAAATTGACGGGTGGAATTTGTTGGAATAAAATGAACAAGAATAAAGCCATCAGCAAAATAAGATAAAAAAAAAATAAAAAAGTAACAACTCCTGTGGTACCAATAGGTTTCTTTAATCGAATTACAATGAATCAGTGAACGAGCCATCACGCAAGTTGCACTTGACTTGCTTTCACCGAGGATTTATAGACCAGATATAAGAGTGATAAAGTATAAAAAATTATAAAAGTATAAAAGTAGACAGGAATTGGCATCCACTACTCTACTACTCTACTACTCACTTTGTTCATTAGCAGTACCGCTATACTAGGATATATATATAGTAGTTAGTTTATATCTTTCTCTCTTTCTCTTCTATCATCCGCAATCCTCATCGAGCCGATGCTAACAATGTTTGCAGATATATTGTATCTCACGCATCACTTGTCCCACAAATTGTTTTATAAACAGATTAAGGCGACAGCCGTCCGCGAGTCCCGCTTTATATATATTATCTATCTATATATAAATCTACTCGATATATATATATATATATATATACACAGACCACCAATACAGCTTCCTCATTATTATTATTATTATTATTATTTTTGTAATAAAGATATAATGTAGAATCTTGGGCTGAGAGATGATTTAATAACTACTGCCCCTGTATTACAGATATTCATATCAGAAATTTCATTTGATAAATTTTTAATTGATAAACAATATATATATATATATATATATATATATATATATATATATATATATATATATATATGGAAATAATGACGTATGAAAATGAAGAAATACAAGTAGAGGGTTGTTGGATAAAGATGAAAAAAGGTGGCGAACGATAATGGACATCCGACGAGGCAATGGCCCGACGGCCGGAAAATCTCAGGCTCATTGGTCACGTAATAGCGGTTACCACTAGTAGTCCGGTGGTGGTGAAGCACGTCCTTATTGTGGCGGTACACCGTCAGCTTAATGGGCTGTGACCTCAACCCATGGGGGTATCAACAGCATTAACAGAGTATCAACAGAATAAGTATTATAGAGTTAACCATCAGGCCATCACCAATACCCTTTGATTCTTGGAATATAAGTTTGTTGTTAGATTGACATTTAGATGGGCAGCTTCTGTTAGATGGGACATAACATATAACCAACAGACAACTTTGTTTAGTTTCCACAAGAGAACGGAACGGAACGGAAGAGCTAACGTCTGCCGACTTGGTGACGCGCCTGCCGGGCGTCTCCGGTCGCGTGGCTTTATATTCTTGTCTCCCTTTTCCTATTTTAAATCCATAATAGTCGCAACATTGTAATACTTGATTGTCATTATATATAGTATATAGGTATATCTTGTGTATTAGCTCTGTTTAATACTTTAATACTTTTTTATTTTTCAGTTATCAATTTAACTAAAACGGATATGCTAAATAGACTTGTCTTATTTATTATCCCATTATAAAACCATTTATTTATTTTAAGCTATAAAAAAAAAAATTAATACACAAGAATTATTTTTATATATTTTTTAGTTTAATAAAAAATAAAAATATAAGAATAAATAAATTGGATGTAAAGGGGAAAAGTTCTGAGGGATGATTTCCCCATGCACACGATTACCAGCCCAATCTCGAATATAATTTTCTTGTTAGCCATAAAATCCAATCATAGCGAACGGGTAGGCGGAGTGACTGCGGTTTCATTTCTGACGGGGATTTAGAGCAGAGTGAACATCAGTTTGGAGCCTTTTTGCGCATCACCACAACGGAAAAACAGCATGTATCCCATCCAGTATATGACAAGTTTTACCAGCTCAGCCCCAACTCGACAATCTATATACAATTCTACACCAGGACAATTTAATATTGTTGGCATCATGGCATAATATCAGCCAGCACAATTATTATTCAACCAACTCGTTTTACAGCTTTACCACATTTTATTTCAATTTACAACCTCATTTATTTTTATAATATTATTTTTTTTAATTCTTTAAAATCATTCAAATTAATATATTTAATCATTAAAACAAATGTATAGTTTAATCATAACAACATCTTTATCCACTTGTACAAAGTTTATCCCAGCAAGGAATTGTATTATATATGTGTAGAGAATATATCTAAAAGTACTTGAACTTGAATAAACTTAACAAAGTTTAGTCAATTAAAGTTTTCGAGTGAATAGAATGTTGTTGATGCTGTTGTACTTGTAAATGAAAAACGATAGTTGTATTTGGTAAAACGAGAGAATAATGACAGGTAATACGCAATTAAAAAAGACGAAAATTGTCAACGGACAAAAAAGCGATTTGATGGAATAAACATGAAAGAGGCTGTTTGAGTCGACGGCGGGGGGGGCAGTATCGCTTACTAAAAAGGAAAAGGGATCCAAGACACAATGGAGCAATATTAAATCAGCGGAAAGAATAGTTACTAAATGTATAGGGGTGCGACGCGTGCAGTAGTTGAGCCGGAAATTGGGCCCGATTTCACACACCCTCGAAAATTTTCAGTCGTTTATTTAATTCTTTCTTTTTTCATTTTTTAATATTTTTTTTATTAAATTTTATAGAAAAAAAAATAAAACTCTTAACTTTACAGGTATGTTGGCAACTAAATATACGCTGAATAGAGCCAACGTGAGCATCAGATACACCCAATCACAACTTTGTTGGACAACAGCCAAGCTTCAGCAAAAGCTTTACTAGATTTGGATTCTGATTCTGATTTTGATTCTGATTTGGATTCCTATATAGATGTCGATGCCGATGCGGTTAGTTTTTTATTCTACTGGAATTTCGTCTATTCTTAAAGCTTCGGTCTTTGGTAAACTAGATCGAGTATGAACCCGCGATTTCTTTCGACCGGTGTTTACTCAAACCGCGAAAATAAAGTCTGCACATGACTTGAATTTTATTTTATTAAAACGTTTTATTTGGCTAACAATATATTTTTTAATAATAATAATTTAGTTATATATTGTTATAGAGATGAAAAATTTCAATTTGAAAGAAAAATAAAAATAAAAATAAAAGAAAAGCATTTGAATCAGCATCTCCATATCTACATCTAAATTTCCATTTTTTATTATTATGATTATCATTTTTGTTCCCTTTTTCTCTGTTTTTAAGTTTTTGTGTTTTTATGTTTTAGTATTTTTTGTACTACTTCTCTCATCTCTCAGCCAACGAATCGCCGACCCGTAAAGTAATTTCTCATTTTTGCCAGGGACAAAAGCGCGCTGAATCTTATTGTTCTTTTGTCAGTAATTAAGGCAGCCGAATTAGTTGACGATTGTTCTTCGTCGTCCGTTGCCGCGTCGGATAATAAATAAGATTCCTGAGAAAATTCCATTGCGTTTCCAACTTTCTCAAAATGAATATAAAATAAAAACAAATAAAATAACTTATTCTACTATTTATATAAATGATATAAATTTAAGATATAGGAAGAATAAACCAGTTGATTGATAAGAGAAGGACCGCACTCGTTATGGTTCTATATATATATATATATATATATATATATATATATATATATATATATATGCTATGGTTCACTGAATTTAAACAATTAATGGGCAAGGTACTTTTAAAGTTACTTTTCTCAACCGAATATCTTTTAGCAACAACTCTCTGGCTTTTTTTTAGTCACAAACTTACACTCTGTTTGTATTTCGCAGTTCGCAGTTGCAATTTGCAATTCGCAGCTCGTATTGGATAACTTGAGGACTTTACTTGAATATATATATATATATATATATATATATATATATATATATATATATATATATATATATATATATATATATATATGGCTTCAGAAGAAGAGCAAAAGAGTAGACGAGTGCCAACCAAGTTTAACTTTAAGTACCACCGTAATAACTATTTCAACGGTATTTCTGCTTCCACTTCTCAGGTACTTTACATCCACTTCTAATTACAATTTCACCAACAGCAGGTTAAGGTTTTACGTCCTCTGACCTAAATCTCACTAAATTCAACAATCTCATTTATTTTAAATCCCTTTTATTATTTTATTATATATTGTATGAATTTATTTTATTACAAATTTTATATAATTTATAATATTATGAATCGTAATTCATTGGCAAACCGGAAAACGTCAAAGTTATTTTCAAACTACGACCAAAAGAAAGTTTCGATTGCAAAAACTTGTCTCGACAGAAAACAATAAAATGACAAGTTGGATTATATATATATATATATATATATATATATATATACTCAACTTTTCTACGAATAAGAAACATCGACTGTATCGTTAAATAAAAACATATTATCGTCTTGAAATTTTCTCTGCTTCAGTTCATTCACCGGAGTTACTTGGTTTAAAATAAAAAATAAAAATTTATCATAACTATACAATTAGCAGGATAATATTAATTTTTTTGAAAATTTAGGGATGTACAATTAAAATGTCAATTGGAGGTTGTGAGGAAAACAATAAATATGGGAGTTAATCCATTTATGGAGATAAACTGAGAGTTAAGGGAGGGGGGGGGAAATAAATCCATGAAAAGCTTACAAAAGTTTTATTTTTGGGATTGTAATGAATTATTTGATGTGGATATATGGTAAAAAAAAAAAAAAAAAGGGGGGTTGATGGTAAAAACGGTGATTGCAGCGAGTAATGACAAGAAGGGTGAGCACCAGCCTGGAAGTAAGTAAAAATTTTAAATTTAGTTACACAGCTCGCGTGCATAGTCGAAGAGGCGAACAGGCAAACAGGCGAATAGACGAACAAGCGTGTTTGTGATGTGGCCGTAGATGCGGAAGGAACCCTGGATGAGTCATCAGATGCCCCGGATTTCGTAACTTGGTGAAACAGAAATACAGACGGGAGAAACAACCGTATACGGCAACCAACTAAACCGGGAATGACGTTGCGTATGACAGAAGCTATATCAATATCAATATCATTTTATTATGTTAATTACAGAAGTCACTCTTTTAATTTATTTTATTACATAATTTTTTTTTTTTTTTAATAAAATTATTATTCAATCTTTTTATGATTTTAATAACAAAAAATAAAATAAAAATTTTCAATCATCAGAAGATGAATCTTTTGGATGGATGACTTGGAAGATAAAAAAATAATAAAAGTGATCTTGCCCGAAATAATAAAAAATAAAAAAACTTAGAGAAGAATAAAAATATCAATAGCTACGTGAATAATATTCGTGTTGCGTACCAGTGGATGAAAGATATAGAGAATAAATTCGAGGGGTTGTGCGAGGGCGCTTTAATAAGGGCTGCCGAATTTCACACTGACTTGGCGCAGCTCGGGCTCCAACTTCAGTTCCTATCCAGTTCCGAATACATCATGGCCAAAAAATATCAGGGTCCAAAGATACACTCACACACAACCAACAGCCTCTTTTTTATTTTTCTCTTATTTCTATTTTTTATATTTCTACAGAAATAACAGCAAATATAAAAATGAGGAATGGAGTTGGAAGGCGTGCGCCTGACTAAAATAAACTCTCTCGATTTTTGTCCACCACTACCAATATAATAATAATAATAATAATAATAATAATAATAATAATAATAATAATAATAATAATAATAATAATAATAATAATAATAATAATAATAATAATAATAATAATAATAATAATAATAATAATAATAATAATAATAATAATAATAATAATAATAATAATAATAATAATAATAATAATAATAATAATAATAATAATAATAATAATAATCCATACCCCCTATTATTGACTATTATATTGACCAACTAAAGGTAAAGTAAAGTAATAACTCTGAAATGAAATTGCCGAAAACCGCCTACCCAAAATACCGGAATATGTCAATAAACCTGGCCTGCAGTTGACGCTAAAATATATTATAACTTTTCCGCAGTCCAACTTACTAAAATATTAAATTTATTTTTATTTTTAATATACAATAAATCAAATAAACCGATCGACCGGTGAAAAACTCTAATTTAGTTTATCATGAAAATTATTCTATTGGATTGCCTATTTCCGAAAAAATTCCATCACTCTCGGGATTCTGACAATCGCTTACTCACTAAAATGACAGACAAAATAATACTTAAATTAATTATTACTATAATGTAATAAAAAAAAAATTAAAGAGTGCCTATGGATCAATGGAGAATTAAACAGCTGGGTGATCTCTTCTCAATAAGTACTATCCACTGCAGCATAAAAATAACGTAAATGTAAAGGCGCATCAGCATCAGCATCAGCATCAGACGAAGCTTCAAGCGGATTGTTTTAATGCCGTTTAAACTAATCGAATTAGGATTATTCGTGATCATGATGATTATATATTTGGTGTGTGAGATTTTGTGATGATATTTAAAATTTAAAAGACTATTGATATTAGAGGAGTTTAAAGTTCCAAGTTTCAAGTTTTGAGAGGAACCATCAACACAGACAAGATAGAGCGAGTAATAAAAAAGCATACTACTGCTATTTATAGTATAATTTTGAGAGGGGCAACCCCTGGTTCCGCAAATCCCCAGCTGCCAAGCGCAGCAATCACCCAGCCGGAAGTAACGCGACTACTGCCTAACACACGTTTATCTCTTCACTCTCATTCCACCTTTTATTTATTTTTTATATTTTTATTTTACAACATTGCATTCGATTTATTTCAAATCTCAATCAGAGAGAAAGAGAATGATAATTTTTTTTTTTTTAATTTATAATCGGTTTTAAAAGTAAAATTATGATTTTTTTGGTGGTTAAAAAAAATAAAATAAAAAAATACTTTCGGAATGTGAATGATATTTTGGCGGCGTGAAGAATATTGTTGTTGATGCTGATGCTGATGCTGATGGGCTGATTGAGGGTGGCCAACGCGCAGGGAACCGTGCGCCGGCGATCCACCCTCCAAAAAACACCCTTTCAACCCTCCTCTCTATCAGATCGCTCCGCCCAAAATCCACCACTTGCACCAGGGCGTCTCTCTTTTTTTCACCCCTATCTTTATCCCTATCCCTCTGTACCTCTATACATATTGCGTGAGTAACACACAAAGTTATAAACTAAAATTCTTCAACACTTGATACAAATATAATAATAATAATAATAATAATAATAATAATAATAATAATAATAATAATAATAATAATAATAATAATAATAATAATAATAATAACATATTTTTTTTTTTTTTTTAACAACCACACCCAGAAGAGCGTATTGTAATTTTTTTGTTCGATGGATCAAAGATTCCGATTCTCGATTAAGTAAGATATTATTATTATTATTATTATTATTATTATTATTATTATTATTATTATTATCATTATTATTATTATTTAAAAAGGGTTTAGAAATAATAACATTGTGTGTAGTTTAGGGTTTAGGATAATTTTTTTGGTTTGTTCGGGATAAACCTGAATAAAAAATAATAAAAAGTATACATGTATAAAGGATAGTAACATCAGAGTTAAAAGTTGATAATAAAAGCTAGGATAAAAACCGCGGGACTGTATGACTGTATGACTGTATGACTGTGCCGCGGTTGGGCCGAGTTTCCTTTCATTAGTTGAAGTAGAGGAAGCCGCGGATCCCGAGCAACCAACCAGTAGTCACTGTATAGACTCTATAGACTCTATATATATATACACACTTGTATAGCCACCCTTAACTACCCGAAATGTACTCATCCTCCATTCGCGATTTATCTCTCTCATCTCTCATCTCTCGTCTCTCGGTTTTACTTGGGTCTGTGATACTCTGGTGGTACGGACTGAGCTCCTCATCTTGCGTGCGGTTGACTCGTTTTCAATGAATACAATGGCGAGCAGATCATATTGAATATGAAAACGGGAAATGAACGAGCACTCGTTGGTACCGTTCTTTATTTCTCCTTCCTCTTTCCTACCTCATTCAGACTAACAACCATTTCCACAATCTACTCTTTTTCACATTTATAAATATTATATATTTACTTTTATTTTCTTAAAATACTTAAAATCTGGTTAATTTAAGAATAATCACTTAATTTAAATATTTACAACCCATGATGATGGTTTAAAACAATACTTGAGTCTTTAATTTACAAAGCAATATTACTACTCGCTTATTCGATTGAGGATTATTCAACGATTCGATTTAATGTCAACTTGTTGAGTACTCGAGGAGGCAAACTATCGAATTATTTAAAAAATGTCACTTGTTGATGTATTTTTATTTTCATTATCAATATTATCATCACATCATCAGATTATATACAAAGATAAATCATTAATTTAATATTATTAAATTGAGTGATAAAAAAAAAACAAATAAATAAAAATCGTCCGAAGCGTGTGAGAACGATGAACAAACTGATGGTTTAGCTCCCCGAAAAGGCTTTATATAGGCCTGCTGGCAGGCAAATTTAGTGGTCAACTTAACTAGAAAACCTCATCGTCGTCGTCGTCGTCGTCGTCGTCTCGTTGTCCTGTAGCCTGTGCAAAATTACACGCTTGGACTTATCAAACCGTGAAACCGGTGATACGTCCGTACGTCAGTCAATACCGTGTTTAGCTACTGAACACGCGTCAAAACGCTCATTCTCATTCTCATTATATACATATCTTTTATCTTTTAAATTTTTATTTATTTTAATTAAAAAAACTAAAAATAAATAAATGTTAAAAACTTTCTAGATACTTTTTTAAAAGCTTGCCTCTTTTGAAGCTCTAAAATATATAATATAAATGAAATTAATGATCATTGCAGTAATTATAAAAATAATTTCCAAACACGTATAATTATCTCTATTATAAGGGAGAATAAGAATCTCGATCGCGTACTTGTGCTCTAGCCACTTGACATCGCCGCGTTCGTACGCGTGGCATCGATTTCACGGCAAACAATGCCACTGAAAATTGAAGAAAGACAAAAAAAAAAAAAGAAAATAAAAATTACCAAGACTTGTTTCAATGCATACTCATTGTATATAAACTCTCCTGTGTATTATATATGTATATTATCCAGATCTGAATGCTGAATGCTGAGAATTCTCAGTTAAGTAGAGGCCTCTCAATTTCTCAATTTCTCCATCTACCACTGCTCTCGCTCAATAACAATACACACGTCATATCAAACAAGTCAAGCGTTTGTCGTACAATCACGTACAATGACGTCGGCTTAAACGCCGTAATTATATTTGCGGGCAAAGTGAGGCGCCCCAGGGGCCACTCGACACCCACTTTTATATAAATATTAATTGCATAACAAATCCCACCTATATACAAAAAATTATTATTAATTTTATTATTATCATCATCAAATCAATGATGAAACTTTATTGACGTTATTTTATATAAATAAATAAGGAAACAACGTAAAATTTACAAAGCGGAAAAATAATAAAGTTTAAGTAAAAGTATATGGATGCATGAATCTCTTCTTTCGACTCTACTCGTTATTAATGGGAATCAAAATCTCAAGAGTCATCGAGCGCTCTTCAATTTGAATGCCTTCTGCTCATGACGTCACATTGATTCAACTTTTCTTCTTTGGTAGCTCGTTTCATTATCGTTCCCTTAATTTTATCCTGATTCTCCTCATTCTTCACCCTTTGTATGCTCCTTATGTCCCTTTATACTAATATAAATTTGTTGAAGGTGTGTGTGTGTGTGTGTGTGTGTGTATTTTTAATTATTTTATTGAATAACTCGAGTATAAACTCCAATAAAAATTACAAATCAATCAACGGATGTTAATTATTGATAATAGTTACAAGTAAAAGGGGAAGGAGTAGGGGAATAATTTCTTGGATATAATGATGTTTTGTAGAACACTGCAGTTACTACAGGTAGAAAATTTAAACTAAACTAAACTTGTATACCGTGAAATCGGGTCTCTATTATCGTGAATCGGATGATAATGAGGTTGTTTTGAAGATAGAGGATAGAGTAGAGGAGTAGAGGAATAGATAGATAGATGATAACAGTGATGGTGGTCCCTAGAGCTATTGATGGAATTGCATTCCCGTTCTTCCTCATCATGATCATGATCGTCACCACTTCATCATCCCATCACGATTATCATCCTCGGACACATGTGGTTTGATGTTATAGTCAGAGGTAACTCTATATATAATGATGATACTACCAATAGAGAAAGAGAGATAGAGAGAGATGATAGTGTATAGTTCAGTAGGCCGTTAGTAACGAGATGCAGGAAGTACGGGCTAGACTCTGACCGCGGGTTAGTAGTTCCTTGTTCCTCGTTCCTCGTTTATGTTGATGTTAGTATTAGTGCAAGCTAGTGCAACCCAGTGGTATTGCTAGAGCAGTTGGTGAAGAGCAGAGAGCAGAGAGCCAACCCGAAGGTTGATATTCGCCTCAATGAGTACCACGTAATCAACGGCTAATTATCCGATGCCCCTTTGGCCACCGGAGGTTCCACCGGTCCGCGTCAGCCGCAGGGCCTCGTGCCAGTTTACCCCACCCATATATCACCCATATACAATTTCCATATTCTCTTCTCTTAAAATTTATATTATATACAAGCTTATCTCTCGTTTAGATTTATTTTTTCATCCAGGTGTTGTTATTTTTTTATTAAAAAAAAAAAAAAAATAAAAAAAACAAGAAAAAGAAATATAAAAATAAAATAAGTCGTTTTGTCATCGTCGTCCGTGTACTTACGCCCTGATGAGTCCAAATGAGCTGAGCCGCGAGCAATTGGATGATCACCAAATAAAACACGATACGGCGATGAAATGAATCCTGTGGCAAAGACTAGACGTGTTCTTTTGCCACGTGGCCGTTTCTTTCTCTCGATTAACAGCATATATATATATATATATATATATATATATATATATATATATATATATATATATATATATATATATAACTAAACTTAACTTAAGCCAGGGCAACCAGGGAGAACGTCATTGTCGTCACTTTGGAAACGACAACGCTCAACGCTCGCGGGTACGCACCATTTATAAGCCCTTTTGCCCTCTTGTCCTTTTGGAGCTGCTCAGGCATTTAAAACGGTTCGCCACGCTAAACATTATATTCTCTTGAATCTCTATTATTTATTTATTTAATCGGTAATTATTGACAAATTCTTTGTAAACTTAAAAAAAAAAAGCCTCCAATGACACATGTATTTATTTAGTATTTTATTGAATAAAAAATTGAAATATATATCGTGTGATGATAGCTCAAGGGTTAAATTATTATCAAATGAGAATAAAGTGATGCGGATCAGAAAGTAAATTAGGTTTATTTATCGAGAATGGAGAATCGGAAATCGGGAATCAATATTAATGATGGTATATTAATTTGAACGAACACCCAGAGGTATATAGAGGAGATAGTTTATAGGCCTGAAAAACTTTGAACAGAACAAAGCGTTGGATAAAATGAATGGATGGATCTTTGGGTGAGGCTTGATACGTTATCCAGCCCAAGCTTTAGGTGAGGAATGAGTAGGCTAGCTATCCCTTTTATTTTATACATACAACAACAACAACAACAACAACAACAACAACATCAGCATGTTGACCCGGTTGGAGACTCTGATAAATTTAACAACGGATTACCCGTTCCTCATTCATTTTTTAGACTACCGATATATATTATACCAAAAATTTCAATAAATTTTATTTTTATTTTTTCTTGTTTTCCTTTTATTCTGATTCATGTCTTGGATCTGTCATTCTTCAGCATTTACCACTATAATATTGTTATATTTTTTATCAGCTTGAGGATAAGGGTGAGGGTGAGGGTGAGGATGAAAGGCAAAGGTAAGTCAAAGAATTGAAGCTTTCATCGGTAGGATTCGCGGACAGCTTTGCAAATAGGAATAGTGTGTATAAAAATGTATAAGAGGCGGAGAAAAGAAAAATGAGGAAAAAAGCTCAAGGATCTAAATATCCTGGTGGCGTTTTACCCTTATTCCGTCACACAACTCAACATCTTCAGAAGGTTTATATATATATATATATATATATATATATATATATATATATATATATATATATATATATATATATAAAGTACGATCAAGGTCTCACCGGTTACCGCAAAGGTTGTTTGCACGCACTTATATAACAACGTCACGCACAAACCGCGCCCTCGTTTATTTCTTTTGTTCCGCGCGGTAGCTAGGGGTGCCTTGATCGCTTTTCGTCGGATACGCTTTTCGGGGGATGCCTCTTAAACTAACCTCCTTCTCAACTTCTCAATCCGAATTCTTTTTCTATTTTTATTCCCTACATATATTTATTCAGATTTCAATGATTTTTTAATATTTTAATCAATAATATTATTTATAATCAACAATAGTGGTATAGTTTATTTATATATATATATGATTGAAAACTATTTTAACGATCAAAGTTAACTTGGTCGAGGACTATTATTATTTTCACTAGTTTTGTTGTACAATTTAAGCTTCAATTGGTCTCTCCATCTTTTCCTTCCTTGATATAACCAAGATAATAAGTAAAGAGTAAAACCGCTCGCGCCCGCATCGTAACAATTCTATTCGTTAATCGAAAAACTTAATAAAAAGTTTACAAAACTTGATATAGTTAATTAGCATCTTTTAACCACCCTTCTTCCTCTTCTCTTTCTTCCCTCGTTCCCTCTGTTACTTTCAGACTTTAAATTTTAAATTTCATTTAAAAATTATTAAACACTGAGGAAAAAAAAAGTAAATATTACAAAATTTGGATTTAAATATTTTTTTATTTATATAACTCTAATAAACATGAACAATAAATAGAGAAATAGAGAAATAGAGAAATAGAGAAATAGAGAAATAGAGAAATATAGATAGACAAGTGTATACAATTGAATAAACGCAAGTGTTGCCAGCGTATAACCAGACAGAACCTTTTTTTTTTTTTTTTTTTTAATTATATTATTTAAATAAATAAATAGCGTCTAATTATTACATAATATAATAATAAAGCTCTTAAATAATTATTTTTTATAAATATTATAATTTTTGATTTATCCCTTTATATGTTTTTGGTAATCGTTACTAATAATTATTTAAATATAAATATAAACTAGATAATAAAAAATAAAATAATTTTTTTACAGCTTTTATTAATCTTAATAATATGGATTATAATGATTAATGAGGATCGACTTAAACAAGCGAAGCTGATTATACGTGATTTATAAATGACATATTTTAATTAACAACTATCAGACGAAACAAATAATATCACAAAGGTTATCAATAATAATAATAATAATAATAATAATAATAATAAATAATTTAATAATAATCGCACCAATAGACAAGAACAAATGAGCTTAAAGTAATAACAATCGAAATGGATTTTGATTCGACACTTTTTATTATATTTCATTTATCTATTTATCTTTACTAAAGCTCATTTGTCCCTCGAGCATATATTTATTTAGTTACATATACTCAGATAAGGTTAGAGAAAGCGTATTCGAGCTGTCATAGATTTCTCAATAAATATATTATAGATAATTACAACATTGCACAGTTACTTTTTAGTTTTTTATTTTTATTAATTAATTGGGACTTACGCTTATTTTACAGTGCGTTACATCCAACTTATATACAATACAATCCAGCTAAAAATTCATTGGTAGTATATATTTATAATCTTTATTACTTCTACGAAAAAAAAAATTTTTTTAATTAAAAATTCACTTTTGATATTCTGAAATCTAATCAATAGTTTTGGGGAAAAATAAAAATTTTTATAAACATCGAAACATTGAGACAGCATCTATAAATAATATATAATTATATAATGAAGGGATGATAATAATAATAATAATAATAATAATAATAATAATAATAATAATATATAGAATATATAGAATATATAGAATATATATCTAATCGTATTGCTGCTTTATTGAGTTAAAGAGAAAGTTTGAGGGAGGGGTGTCTAATATTGTAACGCTGTGTAACACACCCTTTAAAAGTAACTATCAGCATAACCAATTCGCCCCTAAAAACTTTTAGTTTACTACGATACTTAACTCTCTATACTATTCACTATTATATTCTTTACCCTTAATCTACAATATTCACAATACTGTTTTTTTGTTATTCTCATGTACACACATACAGATTTAACATACCGACCCTTGAGCTGACGCTCGTGACAATAATCACAAACCATTCAAGATATATATGTATATCATAATGATTATTCAACTCTTTTTTTCTGAAATGAAAAGTTTGATATTTTAAAATCTCAGTGTGTCTCTTTGTCTCTTTGAAAAAAATTTATACTTTTAATTAGTGCAATCCTTTGCGACTTTAAAATAAGTTGGACCGGATAGATATATATATATATATATATATATATATATATATATATATATATCTATCTATATATATATATATATATATATATATATATATATATATATATATATATATATATAGATAAAGATTTATCATTGACATTATTTAAATCTTGAGTTTTCTTTGACGCTTTGCCTCTTATTCATTGAAATGTTGTGCCTTTAACTTTCAAGACTCGTAATTTTATTAAAATAAAATCAAAGGTATTAAATGATACGCAGTATAAACTGTAATAAAGATTTAAAATCCTTTTAATATTTTAGTAAGCAACATTAATATACCACCGATTGAAAAGTTTCACCTTAGATTTATATTAAGTATTAATTTATTAATTTATTACGCTATAAGCAATATTTTTTTTTTTATATAATTTATATTTAATATCTTATAAACAAAGTTTTAATCTAAATTATAAAATAAATATAAATTATTAACCTCGATAATTGAAATAAAATTTTTTAGCTGAAATTTATATATAATTTACTGGCATGGCATAGTTTATATTTATCGACAAGCTAATTTATTTTTGTAATGGCAGGAAAAATTTAAACTAACTTTATTGAAAAAGCGTTTAAATATTTAGAATACAAACGCGAATATAAAAATGAACAAAATTATAAAAATTGTGTTATTGTTTATTGTTTAATTATTATTTGTAGTATACATTTTTCTACAAAATACCGACACGCTTTGGTATGTAATTATTTGTTAATAACTAATAATTTATTAGCCCTCTTCTTTATCTAAATATTAATTCGTCGGTTTACAATTTAATTTAATAATACAGTAACAATCCATTGGGATTTTTTGGCAGTTTAGTTACTATTGATTATTATTATTATTGTAATTATTGATTAAAACTTTACGTAATTTTATTTTTAAAATTACTAGTCTGAAATTTCTCTTTATTTTTTTGGTCTAGTCTACCAACTTTATTCAAGCCAATCATTATTTCTTTCAATCCATCTAAAAAATTCTAGGACCACATGTTATTATTATTATTATTATTATTTTATTTGTTTTTTTTTTTTTTTTTTTTAAATGCCCTTCCTTATTTTAGATTATTAATAAGCTAAAATTAAATTTTTTAAACTCCAAGAGACTTTTCCTCCAAATTTTGTCCTATTATTGAATTTAATTATTATAGATTTTGTAAATTTAATAAAATGATTATCGAAAGTTAGAAGAACATGTAGACCGAGACCAGGCAAAGACTTGTTACTGACTTATTTTTCACTGAGTTATATAATTGAAAAAGTTTAACAAGTCTACTAATTTGTCAATAAATTTAAAGTTATCAGCCGTTGACCGATGACCGGTTTGCAAGATCAAAGTTTTACCCTAGTCTCGTTAAAATTCTCAGTCTTAATAAAATATTAATTAAAAAAGTAGGCTCATTATTTGATCGTAACGAGTAAATTATCGAAAATTCATTTAAAATATTAAAAACTATATAAACTCAATCTAATAATCAATAATTGAGCATGTTCATCAATCAGTATTAAAAAATTTTAAAAAACGCTTTTTCTCGGGAATGTCATTATTAATTGATTAATAAATATTTCTAAAGAGTAAAACGTTGTCAACACGATCGAATTTAATATACTATTAGTTAGTTAGTTGATGGATTTAAGAAAAAAACTTACCAAATTTATATTTTTAGTAAAATCACTAGAGATAACTCGTTGTCCTTGTTGAAGAATCGATAATGGATTGTTTAATTAAAAAAATAATCACAGTTTAAATAAATAAACCAACTTATGGAGTATATAATTATTAATTAATAATAATAATAATAATAATAATAATATCGATATTGATGTTTAATTTAAATGATTTTAATGAGGTTGATGATATTGATGATAATTATAGCTCTTCAGAAAGGGCAATGGGTGCTCGAGAGCCAGCTTTCATGTCTTTGACGCCGATTCCGATGTCATCAACCGGAGTTGGCACGAGCTTTAACTGATTCCCATTAATCTTTATGTCGTTTACTGAGTGTGAGCGCCCGTGCGTTACCAGGGGCTTTGGCGGTACCGGCACTGGTCCTCCCGCAGTATTGGCATTTGAATTCCCACTGGAAGTGCAATTACTTCCAACGGTGACATTTATCCCAGCATGTGAATTTGTGCTCATGTTAACATTGGAATGAGAATTTGAATTTGAATTTGAGTTTACATTTGTGCTAGTTTTATTTATTTTAAACTTGGCCTTGAGAGTATTAGAGCTATAAGAATTTCCATTATTGCTATTACTGCTGCCGCTGCTGCTACTATTTATTGTTGCTGTTATACTATTTGAATTATTTTTATTAACTTCAGTAGTTAATGTTGGTGTAGGTGTTGTTATTGTTGTTATTGTTTTTATTGTTTTTATTGTTTTTATTGCTGTTGTTGAATTTTTATCATTGGCACAACTTTCATTACTTTGATTATTATTTCCATTTGGTGTCTTACTCGCATTAACATTAACCTGTGCCTGTGTGATGTTTGTCAGTTGACTCGCCGACTGTGAACGGACCGTTTGGCTGTTTCCGTTCCCGTTCCCGTTCCAATTCCCATTCCCATTCCCATTTCCAGTCCCGGTCAGTTTGTCTTTCAACGCCATTTGATAAGCCACTTCAAATGCTTGTCCCAGTGTTAGAATCACCTCGGTTGCTTGGTCCTGTAATTAAAAAAATAAATTTTACATTTTTTTTTTTTTTTTTTTTTTTTTTTTTTTTTTAATAATAATAATAATAATACATCCAATCAGATAAATTTATTCACCAGCCAATTTCGAAAAGTTTTAAAGATACAAATAAATTACCATTGTAGATACACAAAATACATGACAAAAATGTGTACGGCTTGCGTGATCTTTAGTTATATAGGCGAAATGCGTTAGGTCGTCGGCATCTTGACAAGCGCAGTGAATATTACGGATTTCATGATCACAAATTGGTTCCTGTAACAACAAAAACTAAACTCTAAGTCTTGTTAAAAATTTTTAGAAAAATTTTATTCTTACATTGGTATTTGTATCTAAAAATCTAACTCCGCGGTAAGAAATCGCTAGTGTTATGGCCGAACTAACACGAGGATCTCTGCATGTATTTTTGAGCTTCTGTATAGACTTTTTAGTGGATTCTGTCCCACGCAATTCTTTTACGACGGTAGACCCCAAGTACTAAAACAATTTTTATTTTTTCTCATATTTTGATATGAAAATTAAATTGTTTTTTATTTTATTTAAATAAAACTTACATTGGCAACATAAGTGATATTGCCAGTGACTAGAACCTTGGGCTGATGTCTCCATTGAGTTTTAAGAGTCGAGGGTACGCCAAAAAGTAGCTCTGAGGGTCCTCGTATCTCCAGTTGTTCAGCTGAGGGTGTCCCGTTTTGAGCTCGCTGAGGAGGCTGAGGAAGCTGAGGAAGCTGAGGAAGCTGAGGAGGCTGAGGAGGCTGAGGTGCTGGCCGATTCTTTCTGTGTCTCAAGGTACCCGTGGTCGCTGCATTAGTTCCAGTTACGACAGTCGTCGAAGAATTTTGGCTCGTCGGAGGATTTCCATTGTTCTGGGTCTCAGGTAACTTGTCGCGAATCTCCTCCTTTAACTGCTGAATATTAGTTTTCTGTAATCAACATCCCGAAGGCTCCTATAGACTAAAACCTACTCGGCTACAACCAGGGAATAACTTGTTTTATCTCTCAGTATCTTTTTAGGTTGAGTACAATGTCAGAAAAAAAAAAAAAATAAATAAAGTAAAAGTTTAAGGTGCTTGGAGGTATCTGCAGAGAAACCGGATACCTAAAATAAAACGAATGAAAAGGGTTACCGCATTTCTTACCAGATCAGCTAAATGATCAGATCGTATTAGAATTTATAAAAACTACTAAACCGAATAATTTTTATTTTCACACAAAATTATATGTTTACTTGTAAAATTAATTAATAAGTTACCAGAGTGAGAAAAGAGCAGGTAAAAAAGTGTAACCACAGAGCGAGGGTGTGTCTTGTAGAATAAAAAATAGATAAAAAAAAAAAAAAAAAAGTTTGAATTTGCGCTCGAATGAGACGGATGAAAGAGTCATCGTATCACACAATGTCCGTGTCTCCAATTAGCCACGTTATTTACATTATAACGCGATCGAATGGCATCCTTCTGTTGATTGTACATGTGTTTTACTCGCTTTGTCAATACTGAAGGGGAGAAAGTTAAGCGCAATACGTCACCCTATATATTATATATATATATATATATAATTTAATCCAGCTACTCGACTAGAGTATCGAAACATTGAGCTCTCTCATTGTGTCGATGATCGAAAAGCACCCCGTAGTAGTTGGTTTTGATGTTGGCTGTCTATCAACGACAATGTCTACTGTCTACTGTCCCTTTTGATTAACTATATATATATATATATATATATATATATATATATATATATATATATATATATATATATATATATATATATATATATATATATATATATATATATATGTCCTAGCCATATCCAATAAAGTACTAATTTGATTGGAAGTTATTGACTGGAGGGTAAATATTCTAAGTTTGGTTGTAGGTATATAATTAATTCCAATGGATTTAATAATTATAATTGTTATTAAAAAAACTCACTAAATTATTGAGATCCTTGTTGATGTCGTCTAAATTGGGAGGACGTCCATTGGTAGGATTGGTAGGATTGGTAGGATTGGTAGCCAATAATCTTGGAGTAGGACCGGTGACCGAGGCCAAAATTCTTTTTCTGTGCCCGGGTTTTTGGATCTCAAGGACCGCCGCGAGTTCAACTTCCCAAACTCTCTTAACCCGGTCCATGTCGGTGTAGAGATGTTTTTTAAAAGTCTCAAGGTAGTTATCTAAATTTATCCCCTTGAGCCACTCCTCGACGGTCCTCGCCTGTGAGCCAGATCTTTTGTCGACGCGCTTGTTCAGCGACAGCGAGGAGTTCATTATCACAGCGCGCTCCGTGTCGCTCGTTATTCCCATGTCTTTTAAGTCCGATTCCTCCAACACGCCGTTCTATTTTTTATTTATACAATAAATCATCATAAATCACTGGCGTTTATTTTTTAATTATTACTATTATTATTTTATTAATACTACTTACAATAAATTCAAGATCATCAAAACCATAATTTAAAAAAAGTGATTCGTAATCTGCGAAACCTAAATTTAATAACCACTGTCCTATAGTTGTTGTAACCGTTGGACTATTTGTTTCACATCCTATCCCTTTAAAAAAGCAATCTTTTTATGATTATTTTTTTATTAATTATATTTTAATAATTATTAATTACCAAGCCTCGACTGAAATTCTTTCTCCAGCTCATTAACAAATACAGATTCTCTGACAAGTCCAGTTCCAAAAGAAGCCATAATTTCAGATATTTTAGCCCATTCCTCTTGCTCGTCAAAGGGACTCATAATACTCAGGGATTTTTCATCCCTGTCCCGATCTTTCTCCCGAAGCAGAGAATCCGCGTTGGCATCGTCGATAATACGCTCGCTTGAGGAATCTGTGCTGCCGGTTCCCATTCCGGAATTACCACCACCCGTATAGACGTTCCTCAGCCGTCTAAGTGTTCGCGGACGCTCCGCCGTGACCGAGCCCTTCAGTAAACCTGATATTATACAAACCAATAATTTTAATTAAAAATTTATTCACTCAATGTTATGTTATGTTATCAGCTTTTTCAAGTTGAGTAATTTTTAATAAAAAACAATGAAAATGTTATTTTTATTTTATATAATATTATCTCTGAAAATGTCTCTTTCAAGAGGTATAAAGGTATAAATTAAATAAATGAGATATAAATTTGCTTGTCGACACTATTATGTACAACATTATAACATGGATAAAGAGAAAAAAATGTTAACATTATTAAGTGACGACTTTGAATAGGTAAAAAAAAATAAAGAGAAAGTGGATAGTAGCCATGTCTTTTCAAAGATGCTTCACGTTCATATTTCACATTACATAAAAATATACATGTATAAATATCGCATAATGAAAAGCTCATAAAAATACTAAATAGAGAAAGAAAAAAAAAAAAAAGTGAGATAAAGTTGAGTTACAAGTGGAAACGTACGTAATTTTAATTAAAGCCCCATGATGAAGGGCGTCTCAACTACACGACGCCTTTACCTCTTTCAGCTTCTACTGTATCCTCAAACCCCAAACCCCCAAACCCTAAACCCTAAACCCTAAACCGTAAAACCACTGCGCGACATTGTGTTGTTGCATTACGCAGTTATTATCCAAGTCACACACGCAAATTACTACACATATATTATTAAAAAAATTTTATTCTCATCCATTTACTTTTTTTTTTTTTTTTTATATTTCCCTTATTTACTTTGTTTTAATAATCCACTTATGAGGGTAATATAATAGTTTGAGCCTTTTTAGTATCTTTTATAAATAAATAAATTTTTTGTGGAAATTTGAAAATACCCACAAAACCTTGAAAATAATATATATATATATATATATATATATATATATATATATATATATATATATATATATATATATATATATAAAGTCTATAGCGAAACCGGAAGTAAAATTGACTTTCAAATTAAGTGACTATAAATAATTCATTGCTGACAATAAAAAATAAAAAATAAAATACAAAAAAAAATCTGGCATGACAAGTTAATAACAATAATAATAAAATTGCGTTTTGTGTTTGAATAATTGCAAGCAACGAGGACATTTTTTAACTAAATACTCTAGCGGATGACACACTCTCAGCAATTGGCATTATATTAACTTTCGGGGTCGTTAACCGAGCTATAGTAGTAGTATAGATCATTAGCCAATATTCTTTGAGTGATGGCAAATGGAGTTCTGCCAAGAAAAACTATATATTACAATTTCCGCTGACTTTAAAAAAAAAAATTCACTGAAAATATATATATTATTATCATACTTTTTTCACTAATTTATTTTTTAAATTATACTTCCGAGTAAATATATCAAATGAAAAATTAATTGCTGACTGTTGACTTAAATCTTTCGATATTAAAGGTGTCAAAAAACAATTAACTTTGTTGTTTTTCTTTAAACCGATTTGATTCAATGTTGAGGACAAGGTCATTAAAAAATAATAAAACTTGTGATTTAAAATAAATAATTAGTAATTGTAATTCTCATTGTCAATGGTACTGACTCTCTATTTAATCCAAACAATGTCAGGGCATATACAACTGAACGTGAATTTAAATTAAACCAGCCAATGTGACCAAATAAATTTAAAGGTGCAGTTTTACAACTGTACTTTTTTAATCACTCTGTTTACTATATCTTTATTAAATTTTATATATTTCAAAAGTAATTTACGAAAATTTTTAATCCAATAAAATTTTATTAAATCAACAAAAGTTCACTTTAATTGACTCATTTAATTACTTATTAACATATATTTTAAATAGTCCGTTCAAGTAATAATAATAATAATAATAATAATAATAATAATAATAATAATAATAATAATAATAATAATAATAATAATAATAATAATAATAATAATAATAAAATGATTAATTAATCAGTTAAATTCAAGTACGTAATAATAAAAAATGTAAGAGATAAAAAAAAGAGGCGTATTATGTATAATGTATTATATATTTATAATATAAAAAAGTTGTAGAGTTATACCGCCCGAGCACGTGTAATGACCTTGTTGTAAATTTCCTACAGCTAATCACCAATAAAATATAATCATCACGATATTCCAGAGTGTAATGCGATCATCTGAATAACCGCAAGTGTCTCTACTCTTATTTATGTAAAATTATATATCAAATGGTTCGTTAAATGACCCGAGTATTCAATAATAATTACAAATGAATAGAGAATAGAAAGACAACGTCAGGTAAATATAAATAATAAATAAATATGCAGTCGGTTTATAGACAAACAGGATGCGAAACTTCCGTTTATTTGTTCTATAGGATCAATCAATTGTATATAATGTACCGTGAGATTGAGCACTCTACAATCACTAGTCCAATTTAATTGCAAATACCACAACTCGACTAAACTCAAATCAACCAGCTACTCAATACTCCTGGCTATACACTCTTTTATATTTAATAATAATTTTAATATATAAAGATACTATTATAATTATTATTATTATTATTATTTTGTTTTTTTTTTTAATTCTGATTCACACGCGATTTCTTCATTGATAAATAGTTAATAACACTCATTTATTATATAATAACTAATTTATAGTCGCTACTGGCAATCATTTAATTTAATTCTCCATCAGTAGTAGTTGTAGTATAGTTTGCTAACTTTATATTCTGTAGAGGAGTATAATACACCACTAAAGTTAAGAGGTAGTACCCTCAATTTTATAATAGTTGTTGTTGTTATTATTATTATCATTGCATACATTGCACTAAATTTCTCTTTTTGTAATTTAATAAAAGATTATTCATTATATTTTTTTACTTCAATAATTTAATTAAAAAAAAAAAAAAAAAAAAAAAAAAAATCCATTTAATTTTATATTCAAGTAATTGATAATTAAATAATTTTATCAGTAAATAAATTTTTAATTGATAAATTTTATTAAAAAATACATAAAATTTTTTCTATCAACTTTCTAATTATAAAATTTTTAAAAATACCATTAATTTTAGAGATAAATGTTTTTTTTTTTTTTATAAAATATAAAATAAAATGACTTTCTAATAATTAAAATAATCTAATTAGAGGAACATGTTAAAAAAATAAACACACATAATATGTTAACGAGATGCAGTTGAAAAAGATCCGTGTGACGTTTGCGATAACACGATAAAACCCTATATACTACTAGAGTGATATCTTATTGTTGTTGTATGTATATTTTCCCCGAGTATTTACGTGATACATGACGCAATGATTCTATCAGTAGGCAAAGTACTGCATAATGTACGACAGACATATATCAGAGTTATATGTTCTGAGTCAAAGTAAATAGCTACCAGTACAGGCTATTATTACTTACTCGGATTAGATTAGGACGTCACGACGAGCAACAAGTAAAGTACTCGAATTAATGATTTTCGAATTTGGTATTCGGGATACCGTTTACGTTGGACACACGTTAATTTAAATCCCAATTAACCTAATCCAATTGTCCAGGTATCCAGGAGCCATAATTAAAAAAAAAAAAAAAAAAAAAATAACGAAATAACCGGAAACGTGAGTTGAAGTTGCTGTTGTTTAATTATAGTTGAGCAGATGTCAGCAAATAAATATACAGAGTATATTATTTTGTAAATATAATTTAAAAAGGTGTTCAAACACCTGCATTGTAAAATTACCGGTCATTACCCAGATGATACCCTGCTTCAATAATATTAAATATCCTTAGAATATATTCTTTTATTCTTTTATATATCATCTAAACCTAAACCTAAACCTAAACCTAAACCTAAACCTAAACCTAAAGCACAATGCCCACGAGCCGACACATGATACATGATGATGATACATGATACATGATACATGATGATTGTGTATGAGCTTAGTAACCGAAATTTTTTAACAAAAGAATTTAAAGATACTTTACTAAATTTATATAAATCTTACCGATAGCTTAAAATAGCTTATCCAAACACTTGCACTTAACTTGTGGACGAGCGTGGATTCTATATAAAAGTAATGAGTTGTTATGAGTTGTGATTAGAGTAAAAACGTGGGATGTTTTTAAATAAATCGGATATTGCAAGTACTATTGTAATTGTTAATTGTTATTAACAATTACTGTAAACACCCGCGCACGAGACACAACACTGACAATACTAGCATTACACTCGCGTACTAACGAGTGTTGGATTGTTACTAACGATCGCCGCGAAAAATGACCCAGACGTGGGACTGTCGCCCGCCGGCTGTACTGGTATGGGGCCCCGCGTAAAATTATTAAAAAAAAGTGGGGATTTGTTGGTGCTAGTGACTTGAGTTTAATATATTGAGATTGAGAGACAAAGATCGAAGAAGGGGAACAAAACCTGTATTTTTTACCTCCTCTTTTATAAATTCTTCTTCTTCTTCTTCTTCTTCTTCTTCTTCTTTATATCAACTAATATTTATTTTTTCAAGTACCAATACAAATATCATTTAATTCAACAAAATTAATATTTAATTAAATTATTAATTTAATTTAATATGATGAATAAAGCTGATTGATAATACCAGCAATAAATGGTATCTACACACATAATACAATGATAATAATAATAGTAATAAAGCTGGAGGCATACTAAAAACCAACTGTGATCCAATAAATGTCACTTTTCATTTATATATTAGATATATTAAATAAATATCATTAATTTGATAATTCGCTTAGTTTTACAAATATAATTATAATTTATTTAGAGTATTGAACAGATTTGCAAATAATAACTTAAACTCTCGTGAGATATGTTTAATGTAGTTAGTTATCTTCCGGAGAAACTTTAGATTCAGATCGAGACAATGTGTCATTTAATTTAAAAGCGCGTTTGTTTATGGGAAAATATAATATTAAGATATTATATGGTATGGGAAAATTTAATTAATTGAGTTAAGAAATTATTAACTTTATTTTGTTTGTTTTTAATAAACTCACAAGCAACATCTATTATTATTATTATTTTTTTTTTTTTTGTCCTCACAATTCACAACCGCATTATATTTATATATAGGACTCGAATAAATCCGGAGATAAAAAATAGAAAACGGTGCGTCGCCCAATGAGTCATTCATATAAAACGAACTTACGATCCACGCATTCCTTCGTTATATGATGTCATGTACAAATACATTCATTTAATTAAATCTTTTGTATTATATTATATTATATCTATACAAAAGTACAATTACCGTTTTCATTTTATTAAATACGACCAATAATTTTAATAAATAAAGTTAAAAGGTCAAAGGCCAAGACACTATTTTAAAATACTCACACGTTAAATAAATAAAATATAAATATTATTTTTTATTTTACTTGGACGGTTACAATCGATACTGAGAAAAATAAAATAAAAATGAATAACTTTTTATCAAGCAATTGCAATACAACGTAAACGATATACACCGGAGGAGTTTTATTTTTTTTTTTTTTATCTTATCAGCAACAGACTCGTGTGCCACGATCCTCATGATTTAAATGTTGTTGTTATTTTTAATAAATTTTTACAACAAAATGAATATTTAATAAAAAATTAACAAACAATAGATTAAGTGTTGGTGTGATGCTTTCATTTAAGAAAGTCGACACTCGAGTAATATCACACTAATTACACACGCCAGGTGTAAATATATTAATTACTAACTTGAGCTATTTACAACACGGCGTAAGCTTTCACAATTATTTTTTAATTATATATTTAAAAAAAAAAAAAACAATAACAATAGTGAGAAACAGTGCAGTCATTCATCCGTGCTCTCACCTTGCTCCAATTGTAAATTATCTACGCTCACTTCGTCTAGTGTACTACTAGACCGAGGATTATTATTATTTTTGTAACATAAATTATCTTTAATATTTATGTATTTATGCCATCATTTTATTTTTATTAGATTTGTTTTTATCTTACCTTGAATATTTTATTTTAAAACATTATGGCCACTGTTTATTTTACCAATTTCAATTGAAAAATAAAAAGTTTGGTAACGGAAATGCTTATACATAGATTAAAAAATCGATTGCATTTTTTCAATGGTATGAACATGTCGAAAAAATTTATGATGATTTTTTTTAAACAAAAAATTCCAAAGAATTCAGTGGCCACTTTGTTGAATTGCTGATTCATTGAATCAGTTGAATGGTATTGAATCTTGATAAAAACGATAATGAAGATGATGATTAACGGAAAAAAAAAATTATGATGACGTGCACGTATAAAAAGTAACAAAAAAAAAAAAAAAAGATAGATCAACTTACTGTCTAGCGAACGTCCGTGGTTTGGCACGTCCATATTAGCTACTATAATAAATATATTCCGAAAAAAATTTAATAATAAGTGTTATATAATTATAATAAGTAAACAAATATCGTAAAAGCAGGGCGATCAAAAAAAAATAAATAAAAAAGCATTAAAATAAATCAAGACACAGCAAACACAATGGCACAATATTTATTGGCAAAATAATATATAGTGTTATAATAATATGCACTATAAATTTCCAATTTTTAACTTGTTTTTTCATAACAATATATATTTTTTATTAAATAACTAGTTAAAATTGCCTAATTATGCTATATAATTCAGTTATCAACTAATACTTTATCTAATACTTTTTTGTCATACTATACAATCGTGTACAATTTTATATATATTATTATTAACTTCTACTCTATCAATAATGCATTAAAAAAGGAAAAAAAAATACTATATTTTTATAACAATAAAAATTTACATAATCACAGACTAAATAAAAACTTGTCGAATTTCAACAATAAAAAAATATTTTTTTTTCTCATCCTACAGCCCTATAAATTTCTACTAAGTACCCATCAAAAATTTGTTTTTTTAATGAGTTGTTGTAGTAGTAAAACAATAATCGCAATTACATAAGCTTTATAATTATAGATAGAAAAACAAATTTTGATATTTAATAAAATTTAATTAATTAAAAATAAACGGTGTATAAAAAGCCAATGACTACAGTAGCGTAAAATAAATATATAATATAATATATCTGGCTTTCTATATATTTATATATTAATAATAATAATAATAATAATAATAATAATAATAATAATAATAATTGAAATATTGAAATACCTCAAACCCTTGTTGAAACTGCGTATTAAAATACAATTTAATATTTTTATTGTATTTATTTAAAATGACAATAAAACGCCAGCGTATACATAACAATATTTTTATAATAAGTATAATAATAATTTTAATTATACGTCTCCGGCTTGTTGTCAAAAAATATGGCGCACAATAGTAATAATCATAATAATGATTATTATTATTATTAGTAATGGTGGTAATAATAAAAATATAAAAGCACATCGATTGTTATAAAAAAAAAAAAAAAAAAATATAACATATATGTATTAACTGGATTGAGATTGAATCTATAATAAATTGTTTGGAGTTGATAGTGTACGGACACAATAACAAAATAACGATAATATGCATCTACACCAGGGCATAAAGCGTCATGCGGTGCAGCCAAGCGTTTGTTGCTGTTTACCTGCAAACGGTACGTCACCAAAGTACTCCTCGACGTTGTCGGTGGACATACTTTTGTCGGATAAGGACACGCTTGATAATGAACCACTTGAGGCGTCTAATGAGCCACTTGGTTGAAATTGCAACAAATCCTCCTCCGTTTCAGTCTCCATGTCACGTGACCGACGTTTGTAAATCTTTAAAATAATTTATCCTTTTTTACATACACTCACTATGTATGTAAAATTTTTATTAATTTTTTTTTATTTTTTATTTTATCCTTTCACTATTAACTATCATGTACATTTTTTTTTAAACCATTAATTGTCAAATTACAGATAAAAAATTTTCATTTCAATACTTGGAAAATTTTTTCGAACTAAAATAAAAAAATCACAAAGATTTTATAAATGTATAAAATTAAAAAAAAAATATGAAATTCATACTGTCGGGGAATAAAAACTGACGCGATTTCAATGCAAATTTATTGAAATGGAATTCTTTCGCGGTCTATTCTTTTTGGCCTGATAAAAAAAAAAAAAAAAAAAAAAAAAATGTATATAAATATATAGAGTATAAAACGGAAAAACATCGAGTACAAATATGAATAGCGCGGAAATATGAGCCGAATGTTGATCTCAACCGTAAATATTTTACATGATAAATACACAGCCAGTACATGAAGGTAAACAAATAAGCTCTTAGTGTATACACAGATATTTTATTAGAATAGATGTTTAGTTGACAGGATAAATTGTGAGTCGGTGATTTAAACCAGTGTCTTTTTTAATCTTGTTCAACTAAAGTTTTGATAATAGTAATAATAATAATAATAATAATAATAATAATAATAATAATAAAATAGGAGAATAAGACAGAATACGGTAGTAAAGTAACAGAGAATTAGACAGATTTTAGATTTCTCACCACTCAGATGTTGTGTATTAAATTTTGTTTTACAAGGATAAGGATGCTGCTTGTGTAAAGTGTAAAGTGTAAAGTGTAAAGTGTAAAGTGTAAAGAGTAAAGAGTAAAGAGTAGAGAGACGAGTGAGTGAACCAGTTACCGAGTGAGTTAGTACAAGAAAGACATGAAGGTAGGCGAATAGGCAAAACTACAGCAGGTACAAATTTGTAGACTTGACTGGCAAAGACGATGTATAAACGTATAAACGGGTTAGCAAGGGAAACTCCTTCTTGAGAGAAATATATACACCGACAAGTACCACTACTATATTCCTGTTATATAATATATAGTTTATATTATATAGAGTGTAGTCGTCAAGGAAAGGCTTCATTATTCAAAGGGTGTCGACGTCTTGCGTTCTGCCGCTTCGTTGGACACGCGAAAGTTGACGGGTGAAATCCAACGATCCACGTACCCTACATCAAATTCTCCTTCACACGCGTATTTTCCGTAAATACATCTTCAATTATCTTCTCTTTTCCTTTCAGATTTTCTTAGATTTTCTCTCCTCTTGAAGGATTCAACAGCTCTATCTTTCATCACATATACTACCGTACATGTTGTCTGTTGTCTACTGTCTACTGTCTACTGTCTAACACACTTCGAATCAACTGTTATTTTCTGTATTTTTTCCATCTTTCATCTTTTATCTTATATTACTATCTTATATCTGAGACATTTGGTAACATTTATCAAACATAACCAGTAGAAATGTACAAAGAGAAGAATTTATATTTGATTTTGACATTTAAATTTTATCTCAAAGTCACACTCTCTTTCCTAATAATTTAAACATATTTATTTTAAATAATTAAACATGTATAATGTAATTTGACTTATCGAGTGAAAAGTAACGTAAAAGCATCAAAGAGGGATGCAAGAGTACATCTAAAGATATTTATAAATACGTTTGACATAAACGTAGACATATCAAATTTACAAGGATCTAAGAATCTTGAGGTAGACATAGATAGTCTGAGAGAGAATGTTCCTCCATCCGTAGGTTATATTCACTGTGCGATATTCCATCAGGCGTATCAACACTTGCGAAAAATTGCGGGTGCATATGAAGAGTCAAGTTGCTATGACAGAATGTTGATATATATATATATATATATATATATATATATATATATATATATATATATATATATATATGCATATATGTAAGGAGTTGAGAGTATATCGAGTGTATAAAGTATGATATGGATATGCAGAGAAAGCCGCCGAGGCAGACATAGATCTAGAGTTTAAAGAAGAGCAAGTATGAGCAAGTATGAGCAAGTAAAGGCATGAAGCATCATCAGTGCTTGTTGCCAGCTGGAAAAGGAGAACCCAGATCACAGTAGAACGATCACAAGATGACATACTACACATCAAACCCCACCAAACCCCGTAACCCTTTCCAATCCTAGTATTGAGATGGTTAAGCATCTTCTTAAGGAGCTAGACTCCTTGTAAATCGCATCACAGATCAAACACCCGGTTTATATATTAAATGTCATTCGCTGGATCTCTTACTCTTCTCTTCTCTTCTCTTCTCTTATCAATTCTACTTGAGCAGGAGAATCATATAGTACGTTATAGGATACAGAAGGATCTACCATATGTACTTCCGAATGCTAATTTTATGTTACTTTATTCTATAATATTATTTCCCGATTATCTTTATTATTGTTTTTACTCAATCAAATGTAAAATTTAAAAAGTCTTAGTCAGAGTATTTATTGTAATTATCAATACGACTAATTAAATATTTTTTTTTTTCTTTAGTAAAATTTAATAAAAATTGTAGTTTAATAATTAAAGTTTTAAAAACTTACCTGACTGAGTGGACGAATTCGTTCGTGAATAGATTTCTCTGCCTGCAGAGCGGAAGGTGGAGGATGATCTGGAGTTGGCGGTTGAATATAGTGAGTAGGACTCGTTGGAATAAGCATCTGTACCCTCTTTAGTCTTTTATCTGTAGCTTCTCCTGTACCAGTAGTTAGAGGTTCCTGGGTATCACCATTTTCTCTTCTGTCGTCCAGCAAACTTTCCTGGGAAGATTTTAGCGTAAGAAATGCGCTTGAAACAAATGTTTTATCGTGTAAAGTTTCACTTGTTGGTGATTCATCAACCGGAGCATTGTTATCCACATCGTAATTTTCATAAGCTCTTTCACAGTGTCTGCGTAATTTACGTCGAGGATTTTGGAGTTTTATCAAACGATCACCGTAAACAGCGGTAAGAGCAACTGGTTCTTCACCTGTCCGTCTATTTGTGCTTTCGGGACCACTGTACCTTGCTTTCATGTCTACATATTGGTCAACGCTTCTGGTTACGTGACGCAACTGATCTCTTCGAGTTTGAAGCTGCTCAAGATCAATGTGACTTCGAGCTCCACTTCGCGCAAGAAATAAATACTCGTAATTGCTGGGACCAAGAGAACAGTCTGCAGATAACGACATCTGAGTTTGTAAATGAGTTGGTGATACTGATAAATTTCTTCTAGGTGGTTTTTTCGGTGGAGTCGGCTGTAAAATTATTTTCATAAAATAATTTTAAAAATCTATCCAAAGATATTTTTTTAATAATTATTATATGGATGAAAAAAAAAAAACTTACCGAGACTTTACTATTAGATGCAGGACTGTGAAGTGAACTAGATAATGGAGCCATCGGCAAATAAATTCCAGAAATACCAGAATCATTAGGTAGACAACGTCTGTCCCGAGGGCTAGGTCCGCCAATACTCGATGAAGAAGAAACGCTTAACTGATCAGACTCCCTGCCAGTGAATCCCGCAGGCAATGTCAAAGACAGATCCTCAGAGACGTAACTGCCCTCAGTACACCGAGGTGCCGGTGGCGTCTGATATAACCCGCTGTCAGAGCCCCTAAACATCCCGAACATTTATTTGTTACCACAACCAATCAGAAAATTACCCAATAATATTATTGTATTTTTGTATTTTTGTATTATTTATATAATTATAATGTAAAATAAAATTAAGTATACTATTTATCTAGGAAGTCGTCTGCAGCTAATTTTTTGTTATTAATGTTTTGCCGTAACAGAATCATACCGTGTTCGCGGTGATACTGATGTGTTGTTGTTGTTGTTGTTGTTGTTGTTGATAAAAATGTCAATATATTTGTTGTTGTCATCGGGTGTTGTCTGAACAGAACTTGCAAGTGTATTTATTGAGTTGAGAGTGTCTGACATGGACATCAATACGCTGTCAAAGAAGGAGCTTGAATTTGAATAACTTTCGGTCAGTTGCAATTCCGGGGCATCGTAGTAAATGTTGCCCTCGAAATCCCCGCTGAAATAACTCAACTATTTTTAAATCTACCATCTAACAAAAAATATAAACTCTTTTTCAAACATTTGATTTAATTCATCATCAAAAGCTTTTAAAGAGTAAAAAAAAAAGAAAAGATTATTAAAAATAATGTAGAGTCCTTGAGAGTATGTAAAGGTAGTAAAAGTATTAAAGGGAGTAAAGTTATTAATTTCAGGTTGAAACGGGCTAACATTTACATTGTTTAACATGATGAATTCATCTCGAGACTGGATGGAGGTGGAATCGTGTACTGGGCCAACGTCAAACATTTATGGTAGCTGGTGAGCGTGATTCCCGAGTAGTATAAGTAGTATAAGAGTTCAAAAAGACGCGGGGGGTAAGTTGGGGTAGGGTCAGAGCTAGAGCACACTGCCGGAGGGTAGGTGAGGGTAACCCAAGTGAAGTAAAGGCAAGCCACGCCAAAATGAACAGAGGTGAGTCGAAGTACTCCAACGGAGGGAAACCAACGGACTCACCATCACTAGAACTGGTGGTGCCTACATCAGGAAAATTAAACCAACTGAAGCGGTACTTAACGCGGTGGAGCAACATCACCACCTTTATACTGCGTCCTTTGCACTTAACAACCTCTACTCTCTTTCTCTTTCATTCACTTGTTAAGAATACATTCTCTTGTTTCTGAATACGGCGCCTTTTCCTCAGCAACTAAATCCCAGACTAACATTACTAGTACATAGTAGTAATAATAGTAGTAGTATTACTATTACTAATACTAGGATTGGGATTACTATCAACACTAATACTGATATTCAGTTCTTTCTTCATTTACTTGCTACATACACTGGCTCTCATTCACTTGAACCGGTACGGAAGTTAACATCTGTGCTTTTGTTTGCTCACATCTCCTATATTAAACCTGGCAGTTACCAGACCGACCTGTACACCCACTGAATTTATATATCTATATATACTCTATATACTTTGAGTCTTTCTGGGAAATATTACAACAGAGGTCAGTTGGAAATTGCCGAGTTGTTAAAATAGAGATACACTGAAAGTAATAAAAGAACGAAAGAAAATAAAAAAAAAAAAAAAAGAAAGAAAGAAAGATCAAGTTTTGTCTGGTGTTTTTAGATTTTTTGTTCAACATTTCTTCGCGTACTCTCTTGTCTATTTATATGGCTTCTTTCATTTTTGAGTGTGCTTACAGAGCGTAACATACTCGCCTGCAACTGCTTCTACTGGTTCTACTGGTGTTACTGTTACTTCTGCTACTGAGATAAAATATGAAAAGTCTATACAAGAGGGAGTCATCTCCATCTCCATCTCCATTCCAGTGTAATTCAACTTCTTGACAAATTGTTTCTGAATTACTACTGGTGAGTGTTTGTGTGAGTGTGTTAAAATCTTTCTGGTTTAAATTTTTTACGCCCAATGCACAATTACGAAACACTTGTTCATTAAATTTGTATAATACATTATATATTTAAATAGTACCTGTTTTTATTTTATCATTATAGCTGGTGTTTTTTGTTGGTGTGAAAAAGTCTATGTTTGTGTAGGTAAATGAATTAAAATTTTACTAATGAGACTTACAAGGACATGACTGAAGTACCGGATACTCGGCGATCCTCGTCTCGCGGTTTATGATAAAACTGCCATTGCGTCGGTGAAGAACCTTCCACGGGAGATAGATCCAATGCGTTGTCGTACGGACTACCTAAAATGTCATTTACTCGTGGAATATGTTCACTGTCAGCATCACTCTCTATTCCAGAAGATGATCGATGTCCTGAAAAATAAAAAAAAAAAAAAATATTATATAAATATATATAAATAAATTATTTTTATTATTTGATAAAAGAAAAAAAAAAAAAACAAACAAACTTTTGATAACAGCAGTAATATCATGAGTAACGTGAGGAGGAAATTGTCCCAGAAGATCTAGTACCGTATTGTGTCTTGCGTCACGTATCCCTAAATCAACTCCACGATCTAATAGTGTTCTTACGACTTCCATTTTACCACAAAGTGCAGCCTCATGCATCGCAGTGCCAGCAGAAGTTCTTGTATTTACATCAACTCCAGACGCCAGTAAAACTTCAACAACAGCCCTGAAACAAACATTACGATAAATCTATCATATTCAGTGTTAATAATTATTAATTATCAAATTTTTAAGAGAATATAAATATATGATTGGTATATGGATGAGGGAACCAAAAATACAAATGGACTGTTGGAAGTACAGTAATGGCGTACATGATGAATGTACGTCAAGTGTAGGGGATACGATGTAATATAATGCCGCCGGGGGCCAGTGAATCAACTAAACCAGCATAGTATCATAGTATCATAGTATCAAAGTAGGATAGTAGTGGAACAGGAGCCATCCATTGACAATGGGATTGGGAAACGGGAAAATTGGGAAACCCGGTCCATGATTCGGGAATAGTGAGCTACAGTTAGAGTTAGAGCTAAAGCCAGAGCCAGAGCCAGAGCCAGAGGCAAAAGGAGATAGAAATCTGATTCGCATGGAGCTATATGTTGTTATTACCATACCATATAGGGGTATTTGTACTGGCTTACCGAGAGCACCGATATTGAATCCGATAATTGACATTACCCCACCTGACTCTTCATATTCCCTCTCTTCATATTCCCTTTCTACGCATCTATGCATCTATGAATCTATACCTACATACTCATACTGATATCCGCGGTTATTTGCGGCTAACCTCGCTTGCACTTGAAATAATTATATATAAATTATCTAATTTTTTAATATTATTATATTTTATATATCACAGTAGTAACAACAATTGATAACTGATAAGTGATACAAGTATAAAAGGATTTAACTTTTTTTTTTAAAAATCGATTTAATTGTAGACCGTCGAATGGAACTAAATATACTGGCAGGCATCCAACTATATCGCGATGCGATCATAGCATTATAGTCGAGGCGTTGTTAAAACGATTATTGCCCACTCTACTCCCCATTCTACCCTTTAACCCTCTTTATCCTTCCGCCAGAATCATCCCAATCTTTCTCTCTTTCTCTTATGTAACAACAAACATTCCCCGGTAAATGTATATAGGTTTATAGATACCACCAATTTAGCAGTTAGTTGTTTTTATTTTTATTTTTTAAAAATATAGCAACAGTAGTAGTAGTAGTAGTAGCAGCAGCAGTATAGCAGTATAGTGTACAGTCGATCAACAATGACAGCAGATTACCAAACACGTTCTATGTAAAAATAATCTAATGGAACGACCGGTTATACCCCGATTACGATGTAACCCGTAGTTTCGCGGCTATTACGATTTACCGGGCATTTAAAGCGACATTCAAAATAATTATAAAAGCTTTAAATAAATAACTGTAATCCAATCACCAAACAATAATAATCATAATCAATATTATTATTTTTCGATTATTTCTCATTCTAATAAAATTATATTTATGCGTATGAATTACCAACTAATTAAAAGTTTCCAATTATTTTTTCATCCACGGGAGTAATTAATTTTTAATTACCAGCGTTTTTGCCTTACTTGTTTTTTCGCTCGGTTAAATTCAATTAATTACCTGATATTTTATATTTATTCAATCCATTATTCATAAATTACGTTCAGATGATTTTTAAAAATGCTAATTAAAGGATGAATAATTTCATTGTTGTAAATAATAAAAAAAAAAAAAAAAAAAAAAAAAAAAAAAAAATTTTTTCATTGTAATAGTTAATATTTTAAATGAAGGTATTATTATTATTATTATTATTATTATTATTATTATTATTTTGTTATTAAATGCTCAGGGGGGTTATCCCCGGAGTCCGATTCTCCGAGGGCCCAGCCTGAGCTCCATCCGTTACTGCTGGACCACTCCGCACAACAAGGCGGTTAGTGATCACAGCAGGCCAAAGTCATTTCCCTTAAGAGACGGAGAGAATCAAGTAAAACAGCCTTCTGCATCCTAACTGCCAAGAACTTACCTTTTGATGAGCAAGCTGGAACTTTGGCAAGTGAGGATACAAAAGACTGTTTCATCCCTCCTAGGACGCCAACAATCAGGACGACAAGCTTGACACGGTAACCTGGGTAAAGTTTGCCAATTTCAAACAGGAGATCCTGATATATTTGTCTTTTGTGCTCTTCTTTGGCTGAGATGTTGTATTCAGCCGGGGCCGAGAACTCAATGACATAAATGTCACGAGTGGCCTTGTCGAAGAGCACAATATCAGGTTTGTTGTGATCTATCCGCCGGGTTGTTGCAAATGGCATGTTCCAATAAATTTTGCAACTGTCATTCTCAACAACCTGGGAATATCTCCTGGCAAATAAGGCAGCACTGGTGTCACGTCAATACCGTAGCAATGACGAAGATAGTAGTACAGTACTCTCAGGGCAGCATTGTGACGCTGGATATATGCACCTCTCGCCAGCACTGGACATGCCGACAAAAGGTGCATAAGCGTCTCCGGATGTTGTCTACACCTCCTACAGGACGTGTCCGGAAGCTGCACCTGGAGCACCTTGCTACGGTACTCAAGAGTGTTAATGACACCATCTTGGCAGGCAAATATGAACCCTTCAGTCTCGGACATCAGGCCCGCTGACTTTAAGAAGGAAAACGTCAGCTGGATGGACAAGCCATGATCACGCACGTGTTTAAAGAACACGCTGTGCATGGACTTGTCCATCAGTTCGCCAAGGAGTAGTTTTTCCTCGGCGTTCCTGATGACGCTCTTAAATTCCTCCTTTCGGAGTTCCATAAGAGCGTTTATTTCTCCAAGACCAAGGGTTCTTGCCGCATATATTGCTGCCTTATACAAGAATGACCCCTTATGCGCATTTTCATGTTTATGTACAATTTGCATAAGAAAGTCATCCTCGTCTGCAGTGAAATTGACAACTTCGTGAGTTAAACCCAGGACCAAACGGTCGTGAAGCCGCTCCAAACTCTGCAAACCTCTCCCACTGATGGACCGGGAGAGGTATAATCTGGCGACTGATGAATTGGGGTGCATGCTCCGATTCATATTAATGATCTTACGGGTTTTGATGTCGAGATCTCGTAAATCCTTTCGGGTCCATTTCAGGACACCGAAAGAGTGTAGTAAGACTGGGACAGCGAGCATGTTAGTAGCTGAGACTTTGTTTTTGCCGGAAAGTTCGGAGGACCAAATTTTCCGGAGTCTCCTAACATACTCGCTCTGGAGAGTTGTTCGGACTTCAGAGACCGCATGCATGCGGTGCTCTTCCATTCCTAGATATCTATACAACTCCCCGGCGTCTAATTGTCTTAAGACACTCCCATCTACTAACTCGACATCATCACCAGTATCAGAGCACTTACCCCTCGCCAGATGTACGACCGCACACTTGTCCAACCCAAAAGACATTCCGACATCTCGTGTGTACTACACGAGCAACAGATATAGGCAGCAGTGAAATGCAAAACAGCAGAGGGCTCAAGGAATCGCCTTGGAATACCCCTCGTTTGTACTCTACAACTCCGGTTACGAGCAATGCGTTTCCACTTCCAATGTGAAAACGCGTTCGCCAGAGCTGCATTGTACGCCGAATGCATTCCACTATTTCGGGATTGACTCCCAGGCAGTTGAGTAGATATAAAATCAACTCATGTGGAGTTGAGTCAAATGCCTTGCGATAGTCAATCCAAGCCATTGACAGGTTGCGTTGATAGTAGATCGCATCTTGTAAGACGCATCGATCCACTATCAGGTTCTCCTTGCAACCTGACAGGCCTCTTTTACTGCCACGTTGTTCATATATCTGTTGCCATACAGGCTCTATCTGCTGCAAGATACGGTTATTTAAAATTTTTGTAAAAATTTTATAAACCGCATTCAAGCAGGTGATAGGCCTGAAATTCTTAGGGTCAGACAAGTCACCTTTTTTAGGTATCAGTACGGTTCGCCCTTCTACAAGCCAGTTCGGAATCGGATCGTCAGCTCTAATGTACGATGTAAATATGCAGGCCAGATGGAGGTGGGTAGAAGTAAACTTCTTCCACCAGAAGACATTAATGCCATCTGGTCCCGGGGCAGCCCAATTTTTGCTGCCATTTAGAGCTGAATGAACTTCATCCACACTGACTGCAGGGCTTTCTTCATCAGCATTCTGCCGACGGTGTTCCCGACAGAATGCTTTGAAGTTGTGCAGAGCTGGAGTATTGGCGTTCACGTTTGGTTGATCTCCATACAACTCAGTCCAAAAAGCTTCCACCCGCTCAGGTGTTGGATAAGTCCCAGTAACATCGGTCTTTGCTGTCAGAAACCGTGAAGGGCTGGATCGAAACAACGAGTTGTCGACCAACCGCTTCAGCCTTTTCTCTAGTGACTTTTTGGCAGTCACTAGAGCCCGCAATTTATTAAGAGACTCTTCTTTGATGACAAGAAGAGTACTCTTGTTCAGTGTGTGATGACGCCACCGAAGTTCAGCAACAATGCGTCGAATTCGGGGCGTGTATGCTTTTTGAGTTGTTTCGAACTCAATCACATACTGAATGCGGGAGACATGTTTCCGGGATCTGTCAATTTTGGAGCCAAGTTGTAAGATGCGCTGTCTCAACCTTGCCTCGATCGAGAGACAATGTCTCTCTCTCGGAAAAGCCGATTATTATTATTATTATTATTATTATTATTATTATTATTATTATTATTATTATTATTATTATTATTATTATTATTATTATTATTATTATTATTATTATAAAATAGGAGTAGTATTTGGTTCCAGTGAATTAGACATGTCAAACAGGCGGTAGGGATACTCGTCATCTGTAAAATTAAATCCCATATTAAGATGTGTTCCGTATGGATCAGAAACTACGACAATGTCTTAGAATTCAGCCTTTCGTGTAATGGGATTCGTCAATGCTGAAGTGATAGTTTATGGTAGCTCTGGTAGTACCTATACCTAGACTATCGAGAGTTTCAGTTAGAGTTTCATCCAAGATCTAGGATCCAGGATCCAGGATTTAGGACTGAGGATTCAGTTTCGGAATTTGGTAGCATTCAGTGGATTGATAAAGGGAGAAGCTGCCTGATTTTAGAGGAGCTTCAAATGGTACTCTACTCTCCGGGAATTTGGCAATATAATCGTGACCAGCAACACGCGGTATTCGATATAGAATAGAATAGAATAGAATAGAATAGAATAGAATAGAATAGAATAGAATAGATAGATAGATAGATAGATATACAGTGTCGAGTACATTGGATGTAGAGGGATTGTTATGTTGGTGAAGCTGAGGCTGAAGCTGAAGCCGAAGCCGAAGCCGAAGCTGAGTGGTTGCTAGTCAGTATATCGGGATCGTATCTGGTCTGGCGTATATCGGTTGAATGGGATTATACAATACCGTGCTCTCTGATTGGCTCTAATCGGCACTATTGCACTTTGAGTGTGTGCCGCCGATGGTAGCTGGGATGTTACGTATGGAACCGGTCTATATCCTAGTAGTGGTGTGCTTTACATACCTGTGGCCATTTCGTGAAGCTAGATGCAACGGTGTGTGAGGGAAGATTAGCGATGAGGAAGAATTACGAAGTGGTTCGATGAGCTCTGGATGTGTTCTCACTATCAATTGTACCGTTTCTAATCTGTAAAACATAATTAGTTTTTTTTTTTTTTTTTTTTTTTTTTTTTTTTAACACAAAATAGTCTACAACAGTATAATGTATTTATTTATTTTTTTTAATTTTAATAGTTTTTAAGCTCTATCATTGAGGTATTAGTCTTCTTAATCAAGCTCTTTTACTTTATATATTTTGTTTTATTTATTTTTTTTCTTCTTTCTTCATTTATCCTATTTGAAATGAAATTAAGTAAAATCCAATTAATATAAATTTATATAGGTAGGAATCCTATTAAATTGAATGAGATTTAATTTTAATCGGCAGATAGATTACAATATTCGAACAATGGCTTTTGAAATCATTTAGATTATGAGCAACATTGTGTTGAATTAAAGATAAATATTTTTATTGAAAAAATTAATGAATATACTTATAAAATGGCTGGTATTAATTTTTTATCTAAATTTCGAATTAAAATAAATAAAAATATTTACCGGCCATACTGAGCTGCAAGATCGAGTGCTGATTCACCCCGGCTGTTACGTATACTAGGATCACATCCGTACTGCAGCAGCTGTGCTACCACTTCAGTATGCCCATATTGCGCTGCACAATGTAGCGCTGTTTCATTGTCTTTTGTCTGTGACAAACAATTTTATTTATAAATTTAAAATTAAAAGCGCGTTACATTATAAAAATTAACAGTCTAAAGTTTAGATAATCGTAATTGTACCGTGAGATTGACATTTGGTACAGATGGACCTTGGCTGAGAATTAATCTGACAATCTCAGCATCTCCAGCCCATGCTGCCAAGTGCAGAGGTGAAGATCCTTTTGCATCAACAACATTTGTCGATGCCTCATGCTGCAATAGCAATTTCACAACATCTCTGAAATTAATAAACACAAATAACAGTAATCAGAATCATCAGAATTATATCAACTGTTGAATTGATTAAAATTATAATTAAAATACTTACTTATGACCATTTAATGCGGCATGGTGTAAGGCTGAATATCCGCTGGCATCTTGCACGTTAGCTCCAGGACCTCGACGAAGACTGTAAAATAAAAATAAAAATAAAAATAAAAATAAAATAAAAGAGCAATTGACAATTGACAATAAAGGAAGAGAATGTCGTAAATAATTTAACGATAACCGGAATAACGAAATTGTTTCAGCCCACTTTGAATAGAATCCATCTCACACTGAAATTAATTCAGCGAACATACTCATTCGTAGACCAGTCAGTTTCCGTTTGTCGGGCGCTTCATTTCCGCAATCAAGTATTCAGGTTTACTTACACTAATCTCTAGCTTGGAGTCATACTGTCAGCAGTATTCAGCAGTATTCAGCAGAATTCAGCAGTATTCAGAAGTATTCAGTGCTGAACAGAACAGAAAGACGTACGTACGTACAATAGCTAGACAGAAATCGATCTGGTATTTACATCTAATATAATATAATATAATATTAAGACAAATAAATAATGATAGAAGGCGTTGAAAAGACGAGAATAAAATGAGGAATCCGGTTTAAAGCATAAACCAAGAGTATTGTTGATAATACCGAACAAAACGAGTTGAGATAATCCGTAGTGTCGACGTAAATGCAATGCTAAAGCTTCTCGGTCGCGTCAACCGACCTGCTAACGAAGCCTATACGTCTGACACATGTCCTCGTTAAACGCTATTGTTACGTCAAACCGACAAACCGTCCAGGGTTATATAGATCCAATACACCCCTATATATACATAATATGTATATATAAACTTTGCTCTGTTCTATTCTACTCTCCTCGATGTTCTGGGGAGTGTAACAGCCCCTAGAGAATTTACAACTTATCTTTGTTTACCCTTTTCTTATTTATTGATACGTCTAAAATAAAATATTTTTACTTCATCATATTGTTACTTCCGGAAATTTGCTAATTCATTTATATTATTACCTATATGTTATTTGTAAATATTTTGGGTATGACCAAGCATTTAATCTCTCAATATTGATCACCGGAACCCCGATGGTTGATAAAATATTAATCCTTAAACAAACACTATCAACTGCCAGCAATATGTACAAAAAAAATAAATAAATAAATATATATATATATATATATATAGATCTTTGCCCTATATGCTGTATAGAATGATACCAATAAACCTGACAAAAATATCATTTTATGACACTCGAACACATAATAAATCATCCTGGGAAAAATATAAAAAGTAATATAAAACCCTAATGTGGTTAAATAAATAAAAAAAGACAGGTATAAATCTCATTAGCAGATTTCCAATAGATATTCCGGTCAAAGGCCGCGGCATTTCTCTGATCCATTGAACTAAACATCAAAACGGTGCCGCAATGAATGCATTTCAAGTACATGATTCTGTAACCGAAAAATAGATTGAAAACTATACAATAATAATCTTTGATGATAAAAAAATAAAGAAAAATAAATAAGAGTGTAATGGTAAAGAGCAGGAGCAGCACGTGCTTATACACTCTAAATTCTACGATACCTAACCAGCCCAGAAAAGCTCATAAGAACTATAACCAGTCTCCTCTTACCCTTACCCTCAACCTCTTATATATTCTTCACTTTTTTCACTTTTCTCTTTCTCAGTTCAGCTCTTACTTTATTATATATTTGCGTTTGTTTTTGTCCGTCCTCTTTTTCTCAATACTATACCTAGTGTACTTTCACTATAATACACTCCCTGCATTCTCTCGGTTGTTTGTACTACTGTACTGAATACAAGAGGGCTGCTGTCTACATTGGATTGTGATTCTCAAAGCCAACTGGGAAACTACTTATACTACACTCCATATACGTAGTTAAACTTTTCATCAGTTATCTTGATGTATATAACCTCGTATATTTGTGTCTGTATGTCACCTTCAAGTTTATTTCATGTGATGATAAGAGCCTAAATATATATATCTATATACTTATAGAGTATGTATGGTGAGTGTGATGAAAGGGAAAGAGAACAAGTAAAAGAGAAAAGGGCAAATGGCAAATGGTAAATCCCCTACAGAAAAGTTGCTGGGGACATTTTACTCCATTCATCGCTTCAGCCACACTCTTCACTCTATCACTGAGTTTCTTAATTAAACTCTGAAGATTGTCTGCAAAAGGACATCGGCCCTATATGAGAATCCAGTACCAAAAAGAGAGTAGCCGACTTGGGATCTGACTCTTCTCCTTTTGCTGTTTCTCTTATGCTTCATGATGCTTTACTTGAGATTTATTTATATTCGAATGTGAATCCTCCACTTGGACTTGAAGTTTTCAAATAAATTAAGCCAGTTGCCCTCCTTTTCTACTTTCAAACTTAATTAATGTATACGTAAAAGTATACTTTCAAAAAATTAATTTTTACTATACTAAAAAGAGCCATTGTCATTTGTTTTACAATACAAAAAGTTTCCATAGTTGTTTCTCACCTCTAAAAGGTGAGAAAATTGATAAGAAAGTACAATAGTCCGATCCAGCAGCTCAAATAAATAGATAATATTTATGAAGAAATAAATTTTTGTTGAGATGTGCATTATATAACAGTATAGGGCTCTTAACTTTCTCGGTCTCATTTTTTTTTTGCATCAAAAGAAAAACGTCAGTAAAAATGAACGAGTATGAATTAATTAACAATCTTAAAGTGGGTAAAAAGGCAAGTGAAATTGTTGAAAAGTTTTTTTTTTTTTTTTTTTTTTTTTTTCATTTTTTCTCACCTCGAGACTTGGCAAGTGGTTTTTTGCACAAGAGGTTTCTAGCATTATATTAGCAACTTCCTTATTTAAAATAAGTCATTATTTTACACAACAAGTATCATTAAAGCAATGAATATTTAAGTCAGACAAATTAACCCCAAAAAGGGCTACCTACTATTACACTCATTAATTAATAAACACACTGAGCTGGTACATTTCGTTATCATCATGATAATTGTTATTAAAATTTAATACCCAGATTAAGATTATTATATAATTGTTAATCCCCTTTACACAGTAGTGTGTTATACAAAACTGTAAAATATATATACACATTTATAATACAGTGTATACATAACGTACAAATTTATTTCATGAATTATTTAACGGATTAAGTCTCTTCAGCACAATCGATGTGTCACATTCGGACAAGTCGATTGCGCAAATCCAGATACTCTCTATTATCTCCCTAAATAATTTATTTCATTTTTATAGAATTCTAAATAATTTATTCAGCTCAACAAGTGTTTGATCGATGCGAAAAATTTATTTTACATTTTACTCAAGCTAATTTATCATTTAAATTTAAATCACCAATTGGTAGTAATAGTAACTCATTAGTTAATTACTCATCGGGCTTTAAAATGATAGTTTATTAATAGACCTAAAATCGTTCTCCGAATACTTATACTTTGCCAGAACATCAAACTACTCAAGTTTTAAATATAAATATATATTTTGTAATGGATTAATATTTTTTTTTATCTATCGATTTTAAAGTAATGGCTAATTATTTTTTATTTATTGTGGCGCCAGAGGTTGTTGAACTGTACATGTGCCGAAACTAAAAAACGTGTCAAGCGGTAGAAAATTTACTACGAGTTTAAATAACATTTAATTAACAAATAATAATAAAAATTAGTATGAGTAATATCGTAATTTATGGATTGAAAAAAATGTTCTCGGATAAAATTTATTGAATAGAAGGATAATTTGAGGGTGTTTTACTCGGATGCTTACTCAACCTCTAGAGAATAAATATATATCGTACCGGTACACGCAATCCGGCAATGAATGTTCAACAATGATTCATACCATCTACAATTGTAGATTATTATTATTATTATTACTCCATTGATAAAATACTTGAATAGCCTTGATATATTTCCTTGTTATTTTGTTATCAGTTTGTATACTCAACTATATGACGTTTATTTATCAAATTAAAAAAAAAAAAAAAAAAAAAAAATACTCCGACTACTCACCGATCAACATCACTGTTAATATTAGCAACAATCTCGAATAAAAACAAAATAAATGAAAAATAGATACATAGAAAATTATATTAATCAATATGAAATTCATAAAAATTAATAAGAATATTAAAAGATTATATAGGTCACGAGTCTGCCCAGATCTTGATACACGAAACTAAAAAATCATTACAGCAAACAAGTGGAGACACATGATGACCTGGATCTCATTTTAAATGACATAATACTACTAGAAAAATAAAAATACCTCTATCAGAGAGTGTATGCATAAAATGTCAAAATAATCGGAGCTATTTAAAACGGAGTAAATAAATGATTTAGTGGGTAAAAAAAAAAAAAAAAAAAACGGAGTAACACCCACCTTGCCAATGGACCACTCCTTCGTGCTCGCTGACCAAGTATTTTTTCCACAATTGTAACATTTCCACTTCTTGCTGCCTCCAGCAGCTCTTGATCTTTTCCCATGTCCCATTTATCACTGCTAATCACTTGTCATATTCCACACTGTACTTACTTGAATTAAATTATTATTTTACTACTAATATTTATCGAGTTTACGAGATATACTACTTTTCATTGATCCACCGGTGCCATATTGTTCTCACTGAGCTGACATCTACCGGTAGATTTTGAAATTAAATTCCCGCCTCCACACTCAACTAACTATCGCGCACTATTTTAAAATTTTATTTTCATTATTTATCAAAAACTGTCATAAAAATTTATTTTTTATTTCATTATTTAAATATTGTGAGCATTAATATCTATTTATTTGTTTATAAATTATATATTGAAAAATTCTAAAAAAAAATCCACAAGTTTGAATTTAATTTTCCCGCGGTATTACAATCTGTCGCTCACAGCTGATTTAACGTCATTTAACGTCACTTGTCATTTACCTCTCGGTATATTCGGATTATTAGTGAGTTAAATTGTTTAATTTAGTTACTTTCAGTTAATTAAATGTTTTATTCGGTGATTTAGCAAACCGTGATTATGGGAATTATTTTTAATTTAATTATTTATTTTGGTTTACTTGGAATTATTTATGCGAATGATTTTCAGTCGGGTATGTCACTTAACCTCTATTTATAATTGTTATAAGTATTTACAAACAATAACTAAAAATTTTTTAAATCATTTTTATTAAATTAAAACAATTACCGATAATCATTATTCTTTATAAAATAAAACATTATACTTTAATATTCCAATTTATATTTAATTATAAATGTGACATAATGATTTTGTTACTTACAAGATAAATATAAATAAGATAAACACTTGGAGATTAAAATTTATCGGGCTTAAATTATTATTATTTGAATTCTATTTAATAACAAGAATTTATTTTCAACAATAATTATTTATATTTTCTTAATAAAAAATAATTTTTTTTTTTGGCGGGAACTTGAATTAATAATTTTTTTTTTTTCAATTAAATATTCAGTCAATTAATAAATTAATTAACTAAACACAAAGTTATTTTATGGAGTAATTAAAAATAAGAAAAAAAAAATTAATTTAATTATTTTCTCTGCTAAAAAGTTTAGAGTTCAACAACAATAATAATAATAATAATAATAATAATAATAATAATAATAATAATAATAATAATAATAATAAAAAGTCCTCCGAACTTTCCGGCAAAAACAAAGTCTCAGCTACTAACATGCTCGCTGTCCCAGTCTTACTATACTCTTTCGGTGTCCTGAAATGGACCCGAAAGGATTTACGAGATCTCGACATCAAAACCCGTAAGATCATTAATATGAATCGGAGCATGCACCCCAATTCATCAGTCGCCAGATTATACCTCTCCCGGTCCATCGGTGGGAGAGGTTTGCAGAGTTTGGAGCGGCTTCACGACCGTTTGGTCCTGGGTTTAACACACGAAGTTGTCAATTTCACTGCAGACGAGGATGACTTTCTTATGCAAATTGTACATAAACATGAAAATGCGCATAAGGGGTCATTCTTGTATAAGGCAGCAATATATGCGGCAAGAACCCTTGGTCTTGGAGAAATAAACGCTCTTATGGAACTCCGAAAGGAGGAATTTAAGAGCGTCATCAGGAACGCCGAGGAAAAACTACTCCTTGGCGAACTGATGGACAAGTCCATGCACAGCGTGTTCTTTAAACACGTGCGTGATCATGGCTTGTCCATCCAGCTGACGTTTTCCTTCTTAAAGTCAGCGGGCCTGATGTCCGAGACTGAAGGGTTCATATTTGCCTGCCAAGATGGTGTCATTAACACTCTTGAGTACCGTAGCAAGGTGCTCCAGGTGCAGCTTCCGGACACGTCCTGTAGGAGGTGTAGACAACATCCGGAGACGCTTATGCACCTTTTGTCGGCATGTCCAGTGCTGGCGAGAGGTGCATATATCCAGCGTCACAATGCTGCCCTGAGAGTACTGTACTACTATCTTCGTCATTGCTACGGTATTGACGTGACACCAGTGCTGCCTTATTTGCCAGGAGATATTCCCCAGGTTGTTGAGAATGACAGTTGCAAAATTTATTGGAACATGCCATTTGCAACAACCCGGCGGATAGATCACAACAAACCTGATATTGTGCTCTTCGACAAGGCCACTCGTGACATTTATGTCATTGAGTTCTCGGCCCCGGCTGAATACAACATCTCAGCCAAAGAAGAGCACAAAAGACAAATATATCAGGATCTCCTGTTTGAAATTGGCAAACTTTACCCAGGTTACCGTGTCAAGCTTGTCGTCCTGATTGTTGGCGTCCTAGGAGGGATGAAACAGTCTTTTGTATCCTCACTTGCCAAAGTTCCAGCTTGCTCATCAAAAGGTAAGTTCTTGGCAGTTAGGATGCAGAAGGCTGTTTTACTTGATTCTCTCCGTCTCTTAAGGGAAATGACTTTGGCCTGCTGTGATCACTAACCGCCTTGTTGTGCGGAGTGGTCCAGCAGTAACGGATGGAGCTCAGGCTGGGCCCTCGGAGAATCGGACTCCGGGGATAACCCCCCTGAGCATTTAATAACAAAATAATAATAATAATAATAATAATAATAATAATAATAATGTTTATGTAACTCGCCAACTGTCACGTAACGAAAATACAACTTAATTATTACATCAATAACTTATTTAAATAAATAAAGAAAAGATTTTTTATTTCTTTTTTTAGATTCAGTGACAATTTCACTAGACACTTTTAATCCATCTCAGCGAAATGGCCAAGTATTTTACATTAAAACGACATTGCCTCCTTCGAAAGCGACTTTAGTTTTAATTAAAAACTACCCCTTGAGTTTGTCGTTTATAATAATCCAAGCCCACGCTCAAGAAAATTTGACTCTCGTCACTAAAAATGCTGAAAAATTATCTAGAGTTTCTGGTACCAATATTGGACTGCAATTAGACTTAAAATTCATCAAAGACACTGAAATAAATGTGATAAATGATAACAATAAAACTGTACCAGCTCTCATAGCCATCACTGCCTACACTTTGCAAGGTGATTATAATTTATCAATGTAAATAAATAGTAATAATAATAATAATAATAATAATTGCTGTCTGTCAGCTCCTGTACCAGGAGGCTGCAATATGGAATTTGATATCGAAGTATCACCGTATCAGCGACTAATTCTCACGAACTCTACAATAATCATCGACTCCCAGCCAGCGTCTGTCCCACTTATTAATGGGCTCAAATTACCATGTGAAAAAAACCTTGTGACCTACGAAACTTATCGTCTCTATACAGATGAGAGTGATTTTAACAATGAGACTTATTTTTCAACTATTATCAAAATGCTTACAGTTGACGATATTATTCAAAATGCTGTAAAAGTATTTATTTATTTATTTATTTATGTTTATGTTTATTTATGTTGAAGATAATAAATATTTTAATAAAAATAATTTTTCAGATATCAATCTCAGCTGGGAAGTCACCGATGCGTAAAGTTTATAGTTCATACCCAGGAACTGGATCAGCGTATGTAATGATAGCAACGTTTGGTAACCATTCATCAGCATACGTACCAATATTTTCTTACGGCTGTACTCCATTCTCAACTGAAATTTCTTGTGATTATTTAAGTTAATATCTTCTCAATAATAATTTACTTTAGAGATTAATGTTGATTTTAGTATTTAAAAATTTTATAATTAATTTATTTATTACAGAATCAGCAATGTCAAAAGTACTGTGTGCATCTGTACTATTTTTTGGAATATTTTTAACATTGACAACCCGACGACGTTATGAAGTAGAATTATTTTTACATGGATGTTTTTCTGGAGGTATAATAGGCTACATAATTTTACACGACAATCAAGTAAAGACTGAATGTAAGTAATTTTTATTTTTATTTAAAAATGATAAAAAAAAAAATTTAATATTTAATAATGAAATTGATAGTAACAGTTAATTTATCAGTAATAATTGGAATGGTAATGGGTTTATTACTGGTATTACTGTGGTGTATTAAAGGAATGCCATGTATTGGAATTCTTCAAGCGTCATTGTCCCTTGGCGCTTTGGTGGCCAGTACAACGTACTTGGGAATGCCAGGCACGTATTTTATATTTTATAAATTCTAAAGTAAATAATGACAGTAGAGAATAGGAAAAAAAAAAAAAATAAAAATAAATAATAATAATAATATTAAACGAAAATTTAACAGTACAGATATAAAAGACAGTAGGGGTTGTAGAAACAGGGAAATTATAGGAAAATAATGAAAGCTGAGGGGACTGAGCTTTAGATTTAGGTTTTAGCGCGCAAGCTCAACGGACGTTGGTCCTCAATCCTTATTCAGAAAGAACATTTCGTAGCTTTGGTAGTTTTCATAGCTGGGTCTATCAATGATATCCACTCATGTGGAAACGGCTGAATCCCCTATACTAGTAGGGTTCTATGTCGCTTTCTCACCACTGACTGATCTCACCCTCCTTTTTTTATGCCTCGATCTGAATGTGTGACAACCCCTTGGACAGCAGCAAACTCCCACGGACTCCTGAACCAGCTTGAAAGATTCACATTTGCCTAATTGCATCCCCCGTATATTTATTTAGTGCGTAACTTATTTAGATTACACGCTTGTAATGCGGAACATTAATTTATACAACGGGTATTTACAATTACAGGCTACAATTTTTTTTTTTTTTTTAACAATACAGGAGTCTACTGACTGACGATTTTATTTGCTACTTAATTATTAATAAATTACTCGATTGGCTGTATCAACAGTATCCATTGTAAAAAAAGTTTTTAATAATTAATTTAATCCGATAACTTTTGTCGTTAAAAAAAATAACACGAGTATTTATCAGATTAATAATCAATAAATTATTTAAAGATGGTCAACTAGTATTGGTTAATGACACAACATTTTGGATAATTTACTCAACAATAGTGATAGCCGTGACGTTATTACTCTGTATATTTTCACCGAATTCAAATATTATTTGCTGTGCTTTTATTGGAGCATTCGCAATAATTTTGCCGATTGACTACTGGATTGGCTCGAGCCTAAAATACATTATTATCAACACTGTACGACGGATTACAGTTTATGGATTTAACGTTGCTATTATTCATCCACCCTTTCAATCTAAAGGTAATAATATTTAGTATGAGCAAATATACTTACTTGTCATATTATTTAATATTTATTCATGTTATGATTTGTGTACTCAAAAGACATATGGTTGTCGGTCTTCTGGATATTGTTGGCACTACAAAGTATTCACTTACAAAGAAAAAGATTACAGGGTGGAAGTCCATTATTTCCACGTCGTGTCGATTATAATCTTATTGACTCGGAAAGTTCTTATCCAATTATATCCGAGGAACCACATCATCAACGGACTTTTTTAATTGGTAATAATGGAACAACTACCACAAATTATTCTACATTTTTTCAATAAATTAAAATATTTTTCTACTAATAAATTTAAGTTAATAGATATATATATATATTTTTTATATTTTAAATTTTTCAAGTGTTAAAATTGTTATTATTAATACCAAGACTTTAAGTCAGTAAAATAAATAATAAAAAAATTTTTATCAATAAATAATAAGTAAGTCAAAATTACCTGACATTAAAATCAAATAACATTTATTTAATTAAAGACAAGTGTGATCTAAAACATTGGGTCTATATATATATATATATATATATATATATATATATATATATATATATATATATATATATATATATATATATATATATATATATATACATATATATTTTGTTTTTTTTTTTTTTTTTTTGTTTTTCTACTAATTACAATCTTAAGATAATCACAGCAACAATATCATTTTATTCACAACACTTACATAAAATTACTGCCGCGAATATTATATGTTAATTAATTAATTATTATTAATAATATTTTTTATTGATAATAGATTTGTTTATACGCATACAATGTGTTTCTTCGAGCTACGACAAATACTCCCGTGTTAAAATTCACTAATTCATTTTTTTTTTTTTTTTTTTTTTTTAAATAATATTATTAATTAATTATTACTGTTATTATTATAAATATTATTCAACTGTACACTTTTCTATCATATTAGTCTAATTTTATTTATAATTATTACTTAATTGTGATACAAAATACTAAAAAAAAGTTTGAACATTAACACAGAAGAAAAGTTGTTAAACTATTTACATATTTAAATGAATTTTTGATCCAATGGCTCGTAAAAATTACTCAAATTTAGGTTTAGTTTTTTTTTTTTCCTTTTTCTATTAAATAACTCGAGTTTGATTCCAAAAATATAAATTTACGACTTTTACTCGTGACTTTAGTCGACATGTCTGATTAGTTATTATTTATTTGTATTTGATACAATAGAATTTGTTTTATCGTGGATAAATGATTTATCTAGATTGATTTAATTGGTACTATAATCATAATTAACATTATTATTGTTATTAATATTATAACTATTTTATTACTATTAATATTATTATTATAAATATTATTATTATTATTATTATTATTATTATTATTATTATTATTATTATTATTATTATTATTATTATTATTACAATAGTACATTTTGCAATAATATTGTAGTTTATTAGCGTTACTTTAATAAATTTTCTTGTTGTCGAAATAAACTAACTATTGACTGTGATTATGAGATCGAATGAAACAAAGTTTTAACGTTACACTAAATTGATACAGTGATTGTATTATTATTATTTATTTATAACTTTAAATTATTAAATGCAAATGCACTTGGGTTTCAATAAATTAAATTATTGTTAACCTTTGAGTAGTCGCGTAAATAAACCCTTTTGGTTATGATTATGATAAATATCAAATAACACAACATAGATTTATTACTTTTAAATAAAATGTTTGCATTACTAGCCACGAACTACTGAACTAACCGTATTAATTATTATTATTATTATTATTATTATTATTATTATTATTATTGAATCACTGATCGTTTAGAAACAGTTTAGCAAACAATAGAATCGCGACTACAAGATTAATTGCAAGGATTAAGTTGGTTAAAATGGTTCTGTATGGTTTATATGGATTACTATTTATGATAAGTGGTTAATTGTTGTATTTATTAATCTGTATTTGATTTTATTATCATCTGCTAAGTCTACAGTTTTACGTCTGAACATATAACTGGTCTTTTCCACTCATGCGTTATGTACAATAGCTGTTACTTATTTACCAGCATTCTTTTTATTTATAATATTTACTAGATAAAGTAACAAAGTCTATTTTACAATTATTTTTACATTATCTATACTTGATAATAATTCAAGTCGTATTTTATTAATTTGTTCGTTTGCTGTAATTGAATGAGAGCATTTAAAATTTATTTAAAATCGGTCCATTGAATTCAACTTTTCGCCCTTTTCCATTAACAGTGTTGCTGAGAATTTCTATACTTATAATTTAATGAAAAATAATTTAAATAAAAATGTTATTAAAGTTGAATTGTTGAACACGAGTTAGATTGTTAAGAAGAAAAGAAAAGAAAAGAAAGAAAAAAAAAAAGAGCGTCGGCATCCGCCATAACTATAGTTGAGCGCAATGGCCGACCCTAAGAAAGCCACCCTCACTATTATCAGCATTGAGTTTCCCTTTAGTTGACTTGATTCAACTGCTGGGAACCCAAAAAACAGCTAGCTCATCCCGCGAATCACCCCAACAGCAAATCTCGCGAGAATACCGGCAGCCGTTGTAGCTCCTATAAAAGTTGAATCCCTCTACAATGAGTTTACTCACTTGCTCTCATTCACCCAAACACCGGGTTGAGAGTTTCCTTCGGTTCTGTTCACTTTTCTTCAACCCCAATTCTTGGTTCGAGCCACCATCCCCTCTTAATAATTTCATCCTTCTCTTTCTTCTTAAACTCTAACTCTAACTCTACTTGTTATTTTCTTTTTCCTTCTTTGTCTGTCTCTTCCTTCATTTCGCAATTACCATACTCTACTCACAGACACAGACATATTTAAATTGAGCACAATCGATCTTAAACCGCTGCAGACAATCTGTACAAATATTTTATCTTTTTTTTTTTCTCATTTTTATTAATTTTTTATTTTTTGTACTAATGCAATAAATAATTTAAATAAGCGCGTAAACCCTGTGTGATCCGGATATCACTCCACTGTTTTATTAATTCAATTATTTTTTTATAAAAACAAATTTTAAAAAATAAAAAATACCAAATAAAAAATAAAATAAAAATCCAGGCCGAAAATGAGCAAGTCGTGGTTGGTGACTTTTGGACTCACTCAGAGGCGTCAGATGTAGTGTTGACCGGTGTGGTGGCTGTCATACTGGTAGTTTGATGCTGCTGTTGCTGCTGCTGCTGCTGCTGATGATGATGATGGTGATGATGATGGACCACTGTTGGCGAGGGCAGCTGATGCGTGGACAGACCCAGAGAAGCGAGAAGTGGCCGTGTCAGAGTTCCCGGTGTCGGCGCTGAAGGAGGCGGGCTCTCCTGTCCGACGAGAAGACTCGTCGGCGGGAACCCGAAAAGCTGGGATCACTGAAGTCGCGGCCAGTAGTTGCTCGCCAAATCTGAAGTCTGCGACGGTATTTGAACCGGAACTGATACGCCAGCTGATATCACTCCTGTTGATATAAATTTTTTTTTTTTTTTCTCCATAATGATGATAACTAATTAACTAGTAAATTACTATGAATTAAAAAAAAATGTATATAATATATATATCTAGCGTAAGTGAAAATAAGTGAAATATTTGTAATAAAAATAAATAGATAGTTTTTTCGTCACCATTCCAACGGATGAGTGTTATATATATATAATATATAATAGTACACCATTCCTGCACGATATGGTCCCTATTTCCTCCCCTTTGGGTTCGCACGTTATTGAGCGCTCGCCCAGCCGAGGCGAGACCCAACCCATCCACATCCACGTTCGCCTTCTACCGTCCAACCCTCCAATCCTCCAACTCTCTAACCCGCGGGCTCTACAACGAGGGTAAGAGGGTAAGAGAAGCAAGAGGAGGTGTATTCTATAGAGAGGGTGATGCTTTCCAACTCTACCACCAACGCGAGTTTCGTTAAACGCAAGAGGGGTGCCGAAAGTATATACAGAGCTATGGATAGAAAAAGATGTATATATTGATAAATTTGGAAAGTAGAGGATAGAGAAGGAGAGAAAAATCGTAAAGGCAAAGAGAAAATAGTCAGTGAGAATTGTGGAAAATGGAAAATTCAGAGAGAAAACCACCGAACATCCCATTCTTCCCATTCTTCCCATTCTTCGAGTCACCCCACGGCGTCCATGCGAGATTTGTTTTAAAATCCTTTTACAATTTCGTTATTTTATTGGTATTGATGTATTGATGTGAATGTATGCGTATATATCTAGGTATATACTACTATATTCTACTATTGTTGATAGATATAGATAAAATAAAAATAATATAGATCGTATGGTGGCGATGGCGGTTTAGATTCACTGTATTGAGTATCGAGTATTGAGCTCGTTTCTGCTAGTAGTATTTTCCGATCAGTCCAAGAGTTTTTCTTTTTACTTTGGCTATTGTCTGTTTTTTTTTTTTTTTTTTTATTTTCAATTTTTATTTTTATTCAACCTTTTTTTCCATGAATATCTATAGGTCTATCTGTAGGTGTGGGTGTACTCGGGTGTAGCGTTCAAAAATACATCACACAAAGTCCTCATCCAGTATCTATTGATTTAAATTTTGATTTTCCTAAAAAACCCCGATTTTAATTCCTTTGTCATGCCACACACGTGTCATCATTTCATTTTTTATTTTTATCTAAACATCACTTTATTTATTTTTTCCCTTTTTAAATCAATAAAATCTACATAAAATATTTTAAAGGAAGGAAAAGCTTTTGTAATAAGCTAATTACCGTATTATTAAAATTAATACCATTTAAATGAGTAAGTAATTTGGCATAGAAAGCCGGAACAACAAAATATGCAACGAGGATTTTGCCTCTGTATATTTCACAAAGTACATGAGTAGAAAAATTATTCATATCCGGCGCATTAGCATTTTACAAGCATTCTCAGAGCTTTTCTCATCTCTTCATATATATATATATATATATATATATATATATATATATATATATATATATATATATATATATATATATATATATATATATATATATATATATAATATAAAAAAATAAACTTTAAATCTCGAGTAAAAATATATATTTATATTTAATAATAATTAATCTATTTAAAAAAAAAAAAAAAAAAAAAAAAAAAAACAATAAAGTTAAGTAAAGAATATAAAGATTAAAAAAAAAAAAAATTCGGTAATTAAAAGAATGTGAGAGAGTGCATGATAATAAACGAAAGGATACCAATTAAAAGTGATTTAATTTACTTACCAGTGGCTGTTGAAGTAGTAGGTTGGTATGGTGCCCCTCCTGGACCGGTCGGTTGACCCCCCGGTGTGCTCGGTGTTCCACTGTGGGAGGTCGGTATGCCGCGATGGGGTTGCGAATGCGCCGCGGTCGTGTGATGAGAATAAGACTGGGTTAAAGAGTGCAGTGGCTCGTGAAATACGTACGCCGGGTATCCTTCGGCTCGCTGTTGCAAACAACTGCCTCCCATTGATCCACCCAAACTACTAGTCATTGAACTGAACAAACCATCAAATTCAATCCTTATTATATTTTCATAAAAAATATTTTATTTTATTTAATTCATCAAAATTTATTTTAAATATAAATAAACTGACCTGTAAGTGTCTGGCATTGTAGCAATCGGCTGAGGGATAGATGAGTACATGGCGTTAAACCCAGCATTTAGAGGTATTCTAGGAGTAGCAGGAGTAGCAGCAGGTGGTGGAGCACCACCTGAAATTCCTCCAGCTCCTCCCCCAATTACTTGATCAACAGCAGCGCGTCTTTGATTTCGTAATTTTTCTTCCCGTCGCCACTTGGCCCGTCTATTACTGAACCAAACCTGTAATTATATTTAAAAAAAAAAAGTAAAAAAAATGCTAAATATTAGTAATAATGAATACTCGTTAGTGTGAATATTAAAATTTTAGTCCCAGTCATAACCCACTCTCTCTTTTTCTCTCTCAAGCATCCCACCAAGTAGTAAAATCGGTGTCGAGTCAGACGCAAGTTACACGGCTACGCGCCTCCATGGCTTCCGTTCTATTCGATTTAATATCAGTAACATTAGTATTAGTATCAGTAGACCGTTGCTGTAAATTCCATCACATATATATAGAAGCATCTAAAATGGATGGAACCGACAGCTTTTCGGCCATTTCAAGAGGCCCCATTATAATCCCATACCCTCAGGGTGCGTACTACTGAATTCCCAAGTAGTATAGATATACTATATCTATCTATATAGATATTGAAGTAGAAGTAGGATCGGCCAATCAGAGGGCAACCTCCCCGGGGACGCGTCGTTGCCATGGTATCCCGGTTGTACGAAGAACCCTCTTAGGCCTTGCTTCTCTTCTCCAGAGTTTCAAACCCTCATCCCTCAATCCTACCGTATTTCCTCTTCTATTCTCTTCTCTTTTCTTTTATTATCATTATCACTCATAAATACAATCGCCGATATACACTTTTTTTATTTATTTCACCTCTGACGCAATTAAGAAATCAACAAAATATATTTTGGCTTTTTAATAAAATTGGATATAATAAAAAAATAGAAAAAAAAAAAAAAAAAAAAAAGTTGAAGAAAAATGAGAATGGTCTGACTTGACAGAGATTGGAATTTTCCGTGAGTTGTTCCCAGAGCGGTGGAGTTCGTCTGTTAGTTTCCTGCACTTAGCAAGATCAATACCAGCCAACGAGGCTTGAAAACATGCGTCAACATGGTCTTGCACTGTTTGTACGTCCACATAACGCTTGGTTCAAGCCCCACGGCAGCCTACCTCCCGACAGCAACTACCCCGCTGACTGAAACCCATTTTACATTTATATCACGGCCAATCCTCAACCTGTGTTGTTGTCCGCTTCTCTATCTTTCTATCTTTCTATCTTTCTGTCCCTGTCTTGTTCATTCACGGGCGCCCAGTACCTCTGCTCTGACCGCCGGGTAACGGGTAATGGTTGACGGGTGACGGGTAACGGGTATAACGGGTATAACCGGGAACGGGTGCTCGGTACCGTGTGCCACACGGTATTGTGTGTCGGCAGTGGCAGGAGGCTACATCCAAACAATGTACGACAAGGCTGCGTACATATTAGCTTGTACTCGCCATACGTCACCTCATGACGTTTTCGTTGTTATATATTAATTAAAATAATTATTATTATTATTACTCCGCAATAACTATCTATCAAATTTTTATTTTAAATTCCATATTGTATCAATTAAATTTTTAAATATTTATCATCATCAAAGTATTAAAATATTAAAATAAAAATAAAAAAGACATTATTCTTTATAATTAAAGATAAAGCTAATTGAAAAAGATGTCGTAGTTGTTTTTATCGAAGCACTTAATGAACAATAGTTTGTTTCCTTTGAACGGAGCCTTTAAATGTTAGAGACACGCCCCCACACACTCATACACATTCACACTCACCTGGATACGTGCCTCAGGCAATCCAATCTTCTCGGCGAGACGTTCTCGTGCAAATACGTCCGGGTAATGGGTCCGCTCGAATTCTGTAATAAGAGCAACATTGCAACAAGTGCGCGTCATTAGTCTACCTCTATTTATTTATTTGTTTATTTATCGAGACTAAATTGATGGTAAAAAAAAAGAAAAAAATGTGTTTTTTTTTTTTTTTTTTTCATACCTTTTTCGAGAGCGTCGATTTGATCATTTGAAAAAGAAGTGCGATTGCGTTGCAATTTACGTTTGAGCCTGAGTCGAACCTGTGAATCTTCGTCCCCGGATGAGTTGTGATCAGAATTACCGTCAGAAGTTGTTTCCTGCTGATGTGTCAGCAGAGACCCGGCATCTGTTTAAACAAAGACAAAATAATGATTACTATTATAAATATAAATATACAAATTGAGGTTTTTTTTTTTTTTTTTTTTTTTTTTTTTTTTTTTTTTTTTTTAATGAGTAAACAATGTATAGATAAATAAGTTGAGACGAGAGACATGATGCAAAGTATAAAGCGTCTACAGCATCACCATCAACATCTAACTTGTTCACATAAACCAGATCTATATATAGTAACGAGCGAGGAGCGAGGAGCGAGGAGCGAACAGAGAATACAGAGTAGAGGCTAGAGGCTGCTGTCAAGCCCTGAAGGGCGACGATTATCTTCCGCCTCTGCGCACCGAACCCTCGGCTTTCTCTATCATTCCTTCCGTCCTTCCCGTCCTTCCCGCCCTTCAACCTACAACCTACATCCTACAACATCTACATCGACATCAATACAGTTATAGAGCTGGAGCCTTTACGATCTCAGCTCCAGAGTTAGTGCCGGGCTAGCTGGCTGGCTGGTTGGCTGCTAGCTCCTCGGACTGCTGGATGACGAAGAGAACCAAGGGATGATGCTGGAATGAATTCTATCTGAACGTCAGCTGCTCGGTTTCTTGCTTGCTCACTCTCACTCTTATTCTTATTCTTACTCTCACTCTCACTCTCACTCTCACTCTCACCACTTTTCAGGTCAGCTCAAATCAGCTCAGTTCAGCTATCTGTGACCTCTTTGTCCTTCTGAATTTCCACCATCACCATCATACTCGCTATCACTATCATACTAACAGGAATACATTCTCGTTTTCCTCTCTCGTTATCCTCTAACATTCTCGTACTTGAATCCAGCCCAGACATTTCCTCGGAAAATACCCAGAGACAGAGCGATCCTGAGAGAGACTGGATGAGCGTTGATGGTACATGTAACTTGTAGCCTTGTAGTAACTTGTCACACCTATATATTCTCTCTCTCTCTCTCTCTCTCTCTCTCTCTCTCTCTCTCTCTCTCTCTCTCTCTCTCTCTCTCTCTCTCTCTCTCTCTCTCTCTCTCTCTCTCTCTCTGTGTGTGTGTGTGTGTGTGTGTGTGTGTGTGTGTGTGTGTGTGTGTGTGTGTGTGTGTGTGTGTGTGTGTGTGTGTGTGTGTGTGTGTGTGTGTGTGTGTGTGTGTGTGTGTGTGTGTGTGTGTGTGTGCATGTGTATAAAGCAGCTTGGTATCTAACTACGCTTCAACACCCATCCAGTCTCTGATTCCTCTCTTCCTATATGGTTAGCTCTGGTTCACTCTACTTTACTGTGAAAACTAGTTAGATCATAGGGACACGATATCTAGATTGCTATTTATTTCAATTCACTCAATTTCATTCAAACGTACCTCAATGTCTTGTTTGGTTAATAATTATTTACCTTTTGTTTACTCTTTATTATAATAAAATTTTGAAAAAAAAAAAATATTTAAATTAACAGTGTAGTTTTGAGTGACAATAATTCTAGTTAATCAGCTCTCACAATTAAAATAGCTGTTACAACAATCGAGGATTTAAATATAATCTGCATACTGTTGTCTAGGGTTGTCTCAAGCCTGGAGAAAAGTCTCTGCATATACTCTAGGCAACAGCATGAGCGACAAGTAAAGAGGAGGAAAACAAGTAAACCTGAGAGAGAGAGAGAGAAAGAGAAAATACTTTGGTGGCGACGTTAATCTGTCTATTGAATAGAAAAGCAAAGCAGTATTAGGTTGGAGATATAGTAGGTACAGTAAAATCAAGCATCTGGAACAGTCGTCATCTGTAAGGCCAATCTGCACCCGCAATCTCTATCTCTATCTGTATCTCGGTTCACTGATTCCACAGATCCTATTATTACATTATCCTGCTCCAAATTTCACTCTCTATACATTTATAAATTTTTATATTTAATTCAGCTACTACTATATATATATATATATATATATATATATATATATATATATATATATATATATATTAGATGCATTTTACCAAAGATATATATTTTGTTCCGGCTTACACTTGAAATTTCTACGTTGCCTTGACAATTCTCTGACAGAAATAAAATAAATACTCTTGCGCGGGAATAATCGAGTACTCGAAAGATTAAATTTTTATACCCTCCAAAAAAAAAAAAAAAAAAAAAATAATAATAATAATAATAATAATAATAATAATAATAATAATAATAATAAAAGATATATTTACCAGAACGTTTGAGAAGGGAATCGTCTCTCGAATGCAATTGACCACCGGGTAATAAAGACTGTCCAGTTCCGGGAGCGGCTGTTGTCGGTATTCCAGTGGCAAGAGGATGATGGGAAGGTGTAGCCGAGTACCAAGCCGGTGGCCATCCTGTCGCCTGTCCGTTGAACATCCTCAGCTTGTCGTAGACACTTTCGGCACCCTGGTGAGCTTGAACCGCGGCTGCCTGTTGCTCCTTCTGCGAGGCCAGGTTTCTTAGCACCCTGTTGATTGAGGACACCTGGAGCAAACAATATTATCGTATCATCAATTATTTACGGTAAAAATATACAACTGAAAAGTTTGATGGCCTCTCAGATAGATAAATATATAGATCCTTTTTTATTTATATTTTTATTTTCAAAGGAATTAAATCAATTGTACTATTTGAGATTTAAACCGCAGGTACTTTTGCGTCCGTTATTGCGGCCAAGTTATTATACAGCTATATAGTTATAAGTTATAACGAGCACAAACCACTCGCTAACTAAAATAGTTTGTAGTTAAATAAATTTTATATATTTTTATTTCTTAAAGTAAATTATACTCAAAGAAGAAAGTCAACTAAATACATAACAATAACAACAGCAACACAATGATAATAATAATAATAATAATAATAATAATAATAATAGTGGTATGAGCACTTAGACTTAAACTTGCCGGTCGGATCTATCCACTCGACCCTAATCAAAGTCTCGTCAATACGATAGTAGGAGGGTAATCGGTCGATTACGTGTACCGGAGGATGTCCATTCCGCCCTTACATGATCATCCTATATCCCCTATATCTGAATCTTACAAACATCCTCATGAAGAGAGAGCTTGCATTCGTCTAGGCTCATCACGTAGGACAGGACCAAAAAAACTCCGGATACAGACAGTCAGCTAGATAGCTAGTCAGACTAACCTAAGGGAGTGATGCCGAGGGTTCATTCAATACTAAATTGCCACGCGTTCAAGTCATTATTGTAGTCGCGGATGTGTCGTCATTTCGGTACATTCATTCTCGAATAACAATAATGAAAAAAAAAAAAAAAATCGAGTCCGTATGTCGAGTGTAAGAGAATACTGCTGTAAAATAATCATCATTTCTCCCCGTAATAATAACAAGAGCTGTTGGCGAGTTGAAAGCTGGTGAAAGCGAGCTTTCATATATATATATATATATATATATCTATGTATGGAGTAATAGTTATTGGTGGGTTTAGGATTTGGACTAACGCTTGTACTCGCACTTTTCTCTGTGTATATATATATATATATATATATATATATATATATACACATGTAATGTGTATACTGAAGTAGTGAACTGGTGTACTCGAATAGAGTAGAGGCCTTGTCTTTACCAGGGTGGGTTATTCGCTTGTCTGTGCTCTGGCGCAATATAAGGGGGCGGATAGCGGATGGCGGATGGCGGAAACCGGCCAGAGAATAAACTGAATGGGATCAGTTAAGCGTGTTGGTTAACAATTATTCGTGTTTGGTCGCGCGTGTAATGGCCTGCATCGAGGCTAAGGCTGCGGCTGCTGTGTGGCGGACCAGCCGCTATTCCCTCTACCGACGATAGGGAGACTTTAAACTACGCTACTAAAATCTCTACATTACTAAATACTATTAAATTTATAGTTATAACTTATAATAATAACTACTCACTGTTTTAATTGTTTCGATATTAAAAGTAAAAAAAAAAAAAATAAAAAATACTTACACTAGGTATATTGTCATTATTACAAACGCCTTCTTGTAGCAATCGATCACGTATTTCCCATGCAAATATTGATGGACATTCACGTTTATAATCAGCTATTTTATTTACAACTGGTGTCGTTGCTACTCGTGGTTTACTTCCACCGATTGCACGTGGTTTTATTGATCCTGTTTCGTAATATCTGTAATTAAGCAAAAAAAAAAAAAAAAAAATAAATAAATAAATAAATAAATAAATAAAATTTATAAATTTTTAATATTACAAATAAGTATACAGCAATAGAGAAAAGTTGAGAAGAGTTGAGAGAATGAAAGGGTTGAAAACGCGTAATGACCACAAATTGTATGACGTGTGGGTTAGCTCTGAAAAGAAGAATGTCACGGTAAACTACACGTACATGTACATATAGATGTATACATCTATATCAATGGGTATATTGATGGGTAGGGGGTTCATACTCCATTGGAATTATTGTCATTGGCACAGTACAGAGGAAGGGGGCTAAAGCTAGTTATTACGCGGCTAGTTTCTCGGCTTTTAAATTCCCCTTGCACGCGCCCAACTACAATTACCATGTACCGATCTAACGGATAATAGACTATAGACTGTAGACTGTAGACGCTTCTGTCAATTTATCAAGGAGTTATACTTTAATTCATTTAATTACCATTTATAATTGCTTTTATATACAATATATATTGTAGACAAGTGGTCAATTAAAATTTATTTTGACTCCCAATAATTGTTTTTTCTACTTGAATTCTCACACAAGTATATTTAAATTATATTATTATTTTTTATTTTTATTTACATTTAAATATTTACCTTCCGAGAATTTTGGAAACACAGCCATTGCTGACTTGAAGTATGCGGGAAATGTCACATGGTCTAGCACCGCTGTGAGCCAGCTCAACAATTTTTTGTCTCGTTGAATCAGGAAGCGGGCGCCCATTAACGTAAACACCTCCAAGCTGATTAACTCCACTGTGTCCTGCCGTCGAGCATCCGAATATTGAGTTCTGGCTGACCATACCCCCACCGAGACCTGATCCTCCATGCATCAAGTCATCTTCTGTAAATAAATAAAACAGTATTATATTTTGTTATTATTATTTTCTTAGTAATAATAATAATAATAATAATAATAATAATAATAATAATAATAATAATAATAATAATAACAAGTAATTACTCCTTTAAATTGTTAACAAGACGCTAAATACGTCTTTTATTTAATTAATTAAATTAATTAATTTGCTTGCCATGATCTAGTTTTGTTACTGCAAGACTCTGACAATAATATTATTATTCGAAACGTTTCAGAGATGATTAAGATTTTAATATAATATAATAATAATAATAATAATAATAATAATAATAATAATAATAGTAATAGTAATTAATTAGATTTATTATCATGTCTCACCAAAATGATTTTTTCTACTTAAAATAAAGGATTTAAAAATATCTTGAGTAGTAAAAATTGAGTGTATCAGTTTTTATAGTATAACGACGATGACGACAGGAATAGGGACAGGGAAAATTGCTCCTGGTTGCAAACAAAGAGAAAAACCGCGTGCATCCTGGCATGCGGTAAATTAAAGAGAGTGGAATGACGGTAGCGTAAAAGAGTTGAGTTGTTGGCCTGTGTTAGTCAGTGAATAAGAGAGTGAGCGAGTGTATGTATATTAAAAGAGAAAAGCAGAGAAGCGAATAGAACACACCGTCGGTTTGCGCACGAGAATATACACGCCTACAGAGTGAAGCCTACAACCTAACAGAAAATATATAACTATATAGACAACACGGCAGGTATACATTCTTTATTTATAATTTTGCGTTAATCTACGTGACAACTAGGCAAAAGCGAGTCATGCCGCAAAGTGAGGCAAAAAGGTTCCACTTGGCTGAGCGTGAAACGGGACACAGATTAAATCCCATCCTAGTGGTGTACAACGCCCTCTTTACCTCTTCGTCCTCACTTTACTCTTCGACTCATCTACCATACTACATACCCTATCCTCCTTTTCTCCCACTTTTATACACTCTTATACATTCTCATACAACCCTCTGACAACCCCTTCCTGCTTCTATCTCTGCTTTTCCTCTCTACTATATATATATATATATATATATATATACTAAAAGTCTCTCAGTCTATTCGTTATCCTATATCGAATGAGCAAGAGTCTTCTTATCATAAAAAATATACAAAAATTTAAATGAATAGAAAAAACCGATCGCTCTTAAATTTTATACATTTAAATATCATTATTATTATTATTGTAGTTATAATTTTAATTTTAAAATTCAAAGTGAAGAACCAATGCATAGAAAAATTTTTAAAATTCATATAAATTTAATTAAGAAAAAAAAAAAAAAAAAAAAAAGGGGGAGTACTATTTATTTATGATAAAATTTGAAAATGATCAAGTATATTGATTGTGGTGAGAATTTACTGAGGCGTAAAATGATAGCATTACTTTAGGTTATACGGTATAATCTATACACGGGATTAAACTCTTTTACGTTGATGTCGAACGTTGTGTATTCATGTAGATATGTATATATGAATAGTTGGATAAACGAGAGAGGAGTGATGATGGGAGGAGGAGAGTAAAATATATAAAGAGGACAGAATGAAAATTTGATTAATGGAAATTCGATAATGGAAACAAAACACAGTACACCAAGCGAATAATACTCGAATTTAAAGCGCAAAGTTTACGTCGCGGGTATTTGTTGACGAGTGCGATAATGGTACGGATAATTAGATCGTTTTCCCATGAGCATCGTCCGATGCATTCACGAGAGCTATATTGAATGAGTGACTATTGGATGGAAAACAAAACGAACATTTGCTTGGTACTCTTCAACATCTACCTGCTGCATAAGTATATTATTTATATTACATAGAGAGTAAAGAGATTAAAGAGAGATCAAGTACATGCACAGATTTCGAGTTTGAATTGACGATAACGAGCAAGAATCTCTTTTCAACACCCTTGTATTAAGGACCTTGTGTGTTTGTCCAGTGCATTCAAGTTGTACCTTTCTCTCTATTACTCAACGTCGATTAATTTCGAGACTCATTAAGTTCTTGTTAACTCGACAGAGAAGTGCAAGAACCCAGTAGCTCCGAGGTTTCAACGTTCCGACGTTCCGGCGTTCCGACGATTACATACCAAAGGATATCTAGCTAACCACCCAGTAGAACCACCCAGCAGAGTATTTGAGGGTGAAATTATATTATCAACAATTAGATGGATTAACGATCCACTTAATGGAATTATCGATGGATAATTTTTTGATTGGGTATTATTCCAATACAAAACCCCCGACACGATAAAACTTTTTTTTTTTTTAATTATTCACTCAACATTCATTTAATTACCGGAAAATTTCATTTTTTCCTCCAATTAATCACTCTCTGATAATAGTTAAAGTGAAAATTTTAAAAAGTTTAAATTAATAAAATTTAAATAAATTAATAAAACAGAAGAGAGAATATTTGATGTGTTGTATGAGGTGTTGAGATAGTGGTGTAACGTAGTTACCATCAAGTTACCAACAAAAGAGAAAGATAAGATAAAAAATTTAGCCACAATTAATTAATAAACGAAGAGTAAACGTTTAGGAGTACAAACGTTTGAAGAGAAAAAGATGTTTGAGTGTGGAAGGAAAATCGTGTGAGAAATACATTTAAACATAAAGTAGAAGATAGGAGATACTCATCTTGAAGCAGTGTGCTTTACTGGGTAAACTTAAGAGCGCAAGGGAGTTAAGGCTTTAGTGATAGACACACCTGAGGGTACAGAGTTTCATTTCATGGCAAAGACATCAAACGATACACTATCTCACGTTCTCTAATGAGTTAAGAATTGTGATTTAACTTTTATTAACTACCCTCCACTCTTAAATTTATATATATATATATATATATATATATATATATATATATATATATATATATATATATATATATATATATATATTTTTTTTATTAAATTTAATTATATTATATTTATAATTAGAATTTGATAGTTTTTGAATTTAGTCACTTGACACAGCAAACCTCAATACCAATCAACAAATTGAACAAATGAGCTTCTGTCAAGTTAGGTAGGTTAGCTAGGTTAACTAGTGGTAGAATGTTTTAGGTGAGAATAACATAACAAGGTAAAATAAGAATGTAAGAGTAAGAGTATCTTTCCCTAGACAGTTTATTGCGGTACCAACACACAGTGAGGGTTACGGGTTGTGGGTTGCATGTGCAAGGGGCTGTTGCCCCGACAGAAGCCACCCAATTGCCGCTATAGGGTTACCGAGAGCTAACCTCTGCCAACTGAATAACTTCTATTCCCTTAAAGCCCTGCATATAATAGTCTGCCGTAACTAAACTTGCTCTTTTTCTCCACACATCATCATATACATACCAGTACACACATCTTAATCTCACAAACTCATTTCTCGGGTTATAGAGTCCACGTTAAAGTATTTTCACACTCTACGGATTCTTTAATTTTTTTAGTTTTTTTTATATTTATTAATTATACTAAATTCTTATTCATACATCAATTATATTTAAATATTCTAACACTTTGCGACTGATTAAACTCTCTCCACTTGTGAATTATTTATTATTCATGAATTCAAACTAATCGATAACATTCTCGATTATCGATTTTAAATTTATGATTTTATGCAATCGGAAACAAAAATAGTAAGTGACAAACGCGGATAAATTTATTCGACGAATGTTTTTTTTTTTTTTTTTTTTTTTTTTTTTTTTTTTTTTTTTTTCTTAGTAAAAAAATATCCTCCCGACTCGGATTTCAAACTGCAGAGACAGGAGTTGAGAAAAAAAAAAAAGTTATTAAATTGTGTCTTGTAGTCTTTTAGCTACCGAATTTACAAAAAATATTTTTATAATAGCAAATTACAAAACAAACAAAATCCGATAGAAAAGTGTACAGTGTATAGTATGAAAATAAAAAAATTTAACGCCCCGCAGTGAGCCCGAAACTGCGTGACCCGACAGGATGCTAAAATCCGTCAGGATCCTCGTCAACGAGTCAGAGCATCGTCACGAAGCCTGTCATGATTTAATTCTCATCCTCTCATTCTGATACTATCGTAAATTAATATCTATTTTTATAAAACGTTAAATCTTTAAAATAAAATTATTTCAAGATTTTATTTAAATTCAAAGCACCAATAATAAAATTAATCTGGATATAATTTAGATAAATATGTGTTGTACATTTCGATAAACAAATTTACTTTTGTTTTTAATGTTTTATATTAAAATCCTATGACAGTGGTGATGTACACAACAATTTAAATGATCGCGATCAGAGTCGGTATCTGGTGATTTGAATTTATATTTTCGCTGTTCTGCCGTTCTACTGTGGCATCGTTTTTTGCATCGCCTACCTCACAATTGCGATTATTCTTCGCTCCGACGATTGTCAGTCAATTTATAACGCATTTTTTTTTTTTTTTTTTTTTTTTTTTTTTTTTTTTTTTTTTTTTTTTTTTTTTTTTTTTTTTTTAATTAATTAATTAAATAAATCTTATTAATGTTGAATGTTTACTGTTAAATTGAAATAATTAAAAAAAAATTGAATAAGTTTTTGCACAAGACAATTTTTTAAAAACTTTATTTATTTTGTCTTGTACAACTGAGATGAATTATAATACAATAGTGGATGATAAATTGATGAAATATGTTTTTGAAAATAATGAGAGTAAGACAAACCTTTATGAGGCATTTTCCAAAATGATGGCTCGGGGGTGGACGAGCAAGGGTTAGCCACCCCCGCGCCCAACAGCGTTCTTGCCGCGTGCAGCGCCGCCGCGGCCGCTTCTCTGCTCTTAACAGCCGCAGCGCTCGGCGGGTAATCTGAGACGCCGTCACTTCCGGCACCTGAGACACCCCCGCCGCCTCCGGCCACGCTAACACAGTGCTAAAAACAAATACAATTCACATTGTTAATTAACAAATTAAACAATAAACTAGAGCTCTAAAAATAATTGAAATTTAATAATTTAATAATTAAGCTTATCAGTTTTTCATTATTAAATTAATGATAAAAAAAATTAAGTAAAACTGCTGTAATGAATTAACAATGTAGTCTAAAAATATAAAATGAAAATGATTAAAAGTAATATTTTTATTTTAAAAACTTAATTATACATGAGAGAGCGGTCACGTTGAATATCGATTTATGTGTTGGTTTAACGCGGTTATTTTATTTTTATGTAAATAATTTATCGTGTACACACAATATAAGTCTACTATGAAAATAAACCCACTAAATTTATTATTAAATTAATTTAATAAAATTTCTGTCACTGGCACAGATTTTAATTTACAGAAATGGAAAATTAATAAAGAATAGACTTGTTGATTTTATTTTGATAAAAAGAAAATAAAATACGTAAATGAGTGAATACGATACAATTCACGTAAATTGTGTGGTGTATCGTGGGGCTTCTTCCGATTCTATTCGATAAAAACAGAGCTTTTTTTTATTTTTTTCTTTTCACCTTTGACTCTGTTGGGAATGTGATGAAATGCCTGAAGAGCACTAAAGACCGTCGGCATTTTTGATGTACAAAACATCACACAAGTGAATTAAAATAATAAAATAAAAAAGGTCCTATATACATATAACAGCTGTAAAAGTAAGAGAAGGAGTAAAAGTAGAAGTAGTTGTTGTAATGAAAAACGTCCCCTTTCACAACTGGGAACTCGGGACTCGGGACTTTTCAGGCTGGAGTATGATTATAACTCCGTCATAATCCAGAAGCTAAAGAGTTTGTGAAAGGTACAAAATGCATTGCAAGATTTTTATCCCTCCTATTACCGAGCACTACACTGTACTATTAAACACTCTGTAGTCAACTACACTGTAATGCTGCCGGTGAATAGTCGACTTAAAATAGAAAAGTAATGAGTTTTACGGGGCGCTAACGAGTTTTGCTTTCATTAAGCCGGTACGGGGATTTTTTTTAAACTTTCTTGATTCTCAACCATTACCGATCTACAGTATAGAGATGGATCTTTAAATAATATTCAGATGATATAATTTTTTACTCTTATTTTAAATAATTAATTAATTAACAAATACGATAATCGAACAATTTAAAACAATTTTACCCTTACACGGTATAAATCAATCCCTACAAACCTAAGATCCGATTTATCCTATCCGTATTATCCCGTTGTTAGTCGGGTACAAGATCTATAATACATACATATATACATATATACATTTATAGATATTTAATGTATAGAAGGCACTTTGTGCTATGTGGTATTATATTAGCTTATAAACCTCATCCATCTATTCTACCAGAAATAACTTTTATTAATTCAAATAACAAAACTATTACTCACTTATTAAATACAAGTACACAGAAAAAAAAAAAAAACCGTCTTGAATAAAATTCCATTTTTTTAAGCTAATAAAATTTCTTCTTGCTTCAAAATAATTTTCTTGGATCAAAAAAAATTTTTTTTCTGTGTAATACATAAGTTAATAATTGTTTTACAGAATAATTAAAATTTTAAATACATACCGTGTCGAGAATGGCCGTGATCAGGCCGGATCCGATCACCGGGAACAAGTATAGCGGTGAAAAATATCACCGCCAGCAACAGAGTAACCGTTTATTTTATTATTGTGAAAATCTCTCAATATATTATAAAACAAAACAATTTATGATTAATTCCTTGAGATAGTAATATATTTATACATTTAACTTATAACAGCAATAATCACGTCCAATATAATAATAATAATAATAATAATAATAATAATATTTTAATCACATGAAAACAAAATTTCAGCACCGTCCTATTGCAGCCATTAGTTTATTTATATATCACTTATCCGTCGGGCCACTGTTTGTTGTTATTATTATTAATTAATCACTCCCGTAAATTATAAAATAATAAACTGATGGTCACTTATTTTTGGTTTTGATAAAACATAAACAAGTGTTGGGAATAGTAGCAGATAATAAGATAAAAAGATAATAATATGTATATAAATATTATTATTATTGAGGATGACCAATAATAAAGTGATCGGTAGGAGCGATGATGAGGAATAATATTTGTCGTTTATTACGTTTATTTCGTTTATTTCATTTATTGCGTTTATTGCGTTTATTGCGTTTATTGCGCCTGGTTGGCCGATAAAGCGACGGTACGATGGAGCACGTGCAACTAAACTGGGGGTGCAGTGACGCGTCGCTACTGCGGTGCGCGGCGCCCGATTGACCACCAGAGTCTGCCTTTCCTTCACGCGAGGATCCCTCGTACGGTTTTGGATTTCGGCGTCGTCATCTCCAAGTCCCCCCACTTGGACTTTATACTAACCAAATCTAAACCCCTAGAACTATACCTATATATCTACCCTTCATCCTATCTTTCTCTTTCTCATTCCTTTTCCGGGGAAGTTTGTTGTAGGATCTCCCTGTCTATCCGATACGCCGTAGACTATTATATATACTACAGTACAGTATAGTATATTTATTATTGGGTATAACAGACACGGGCAGAATCGGGCGGGATTACGATGGGCGGGACCAGGATATCGCCCCAACAGACTCGACTCTTTCCTAAAGCCAAAAGTGGGGAGGAATATCCCGCGATTTCACAAACCACCAGGGTATGTTGGCTCTCTTCCAGGTAGGGGTGAACGAGAGAGATATATGGGCGTGACTTACACTCGAAAACCCGTTGGTGGGATTCCCCCGACGCCATTGTTACTACATCAGCATCGCGACGTCGCGAAATTTACCTAACGGGGTTCCCAAGAGCGTCGCCAGAGCGTCGCGACGCCACTTTTAACCTTATCCTTAACCTTAACGTAGACGCGACCCGCCGGATAACTAAACTACTTTTTTTTTTACACTAATTCAGGTAAGAATTTTTTATATATATTTTATAACCGATTATTTCAATTTTATTATCTTTAATTTTTCAAATAATTCATTTTATTTTGTTTGTTAAATTTTATTTTTATGTTTCTAAAAGATACTCAATAAATTTTCAACAACAATTTTAAAGTTGGTATATTATTTTTAAAATTTTTAAAATGTTAATTCAAAAAAATTTTTATTAATATATATATATATATATATATATATTGTTTATTGTGAAAATAAGATCTCGATCGGCTTTCATGGTTCGCGGACACCTTCGCGTTTATAAATGACTAAGAGGTTGTTCTGGTCGATCCGTCGGCGAATCCAAGCTCATGATTTTATAAAGCGTGAATTAAATCGCCGTAAAAGCGACGATTGCGGCTGAATGATTTTGTCTTTATACATTATAATACGGAATACAACAATGTAGAAGATCTACTCTTCCTAAAATATTAGGTATTATGTTATTATATTATGTGTCGGATAGTCGAAGGCTTGCCACAGTGTGAAAAAGGGACTAGATTATTATAGAGTTCCCCCTGGTAGTAGTACTTATTACTGCATTGATGTGTTGCGAACCGCAATACAGGTTTTAGGATCAGAGCTACTCTACCGTCATTTTGGCTCTATAAATTTATTATTATATATTATATATACTGTACTCGCGTAGAACGTGTTACTATTCACCGCCATTGTGTCAGATTTATCTTTTACTTCAACTTAAATATTTTTCCACGTGAATTAATATTTTTTTTTTTTTCATCTTAATGTATGATATAAAAAATATAATACGATCAGAAATTAGGGGAGACTTTAAACCACAGTTTTTATTTTATTTTTTTAATATTAAATACATTTAATTGCTTAGAAAAAAAAAAAAACCTTGTAATTTAGAAATTATTTAAGAGAAATTTAATGATAAATATAATGATCTAGTTAAAGAGTGTGAAAAGATAAAAGATGAAACAGGTGGGTTCAATTAACGTACTATTACTTGTGTACCTAGTTCTTATGTACTTTGTTAGTCTCTTTCTCAGAGTCTTGATTCGAGTAGAGTTAGTCGGGTATGTACCAGCCAGTCTACCGTCTACGTATACATAATGTACGTGTGATAAATGCTCGAGGGCGTGCACTTAATTACACCCTATACTAAAATAAATCTTTTCATCTTATTTTCAGATTTATTATTTTCTTTTTATAAAATTCTCTCTATATCTGAACAAACTCCATGTCACTATCCATTATTTTTATCCAAATTAAAAAAATTATATTATCGACAATAAATTAATAATAAAAGAGACTAATAAAGTTTGTAAATAAAATTCGTTGGTAAGTCATCTCGAGTCTCGACTCATGAGTACTAAAGTTAACACAGAGCTTAAACCACTCACACACTCGAGAGTAATCTTTTACCTCCTCGTCCAATTTATATTCGGGGAATTCAGTAGTAATAGTAGTAGTAGGTCGCCGCGGACATAACTACTGTCCTCTGAAACTAGTGGAGTAGACACTACTTGAGTACGCCACCGAAAACAGTGACAAAAATAAAAAATAAGCCATGAATCTTTTTTTCAAATATATATATATATATATATATATATATATATATATATATATATATATATATATATATATATATATATATACTATTATATTATAATATTAAGTTATCAGTATCAGAGTATCTATATCTTTTGATTGGAATCGGTTGGTCACGAGTCACACGTGCTATTATATATATTGCATGTTTTGTGTGCTTTATTATAAATCCAAGGCACGCTTTCTCCATCAACAATCCGGTCACGCCCATCTCTCGCCTTTCGGCTTATCCATCATCCTCAATTCAATTCGTTTCGTCATTTAAACTCTATTTTTTATTATTATTTTTAATAATAATCACAACTAACTAATTTAGATATAAAAACTCAGTTAAAAAATATTAACCTTAATTATACAATTTACTGTAAATAATAAATTATCAAAATTTTATAATATAATAAAATAGATATAATAAAATAGGGCAATAAGTGGCGCTTAAATTGAATATTATACTCCAATTTAAAGGTTCAGAGCATATCGGATATATCCATAGAGGAGGACATGAATAAGATGACTGATAAATGTTGAATGGGAGTGTGCTTTGGCAAGCCGATGAGCCCCGACATCTCGGTGTAATCAGACACCAGGAAGGAGAAAAAATCCATTTTTATAAATAAAACAGATAAAGATAATTGAAAACATATATCCCCGCGGTTTCTGATCCGTGCCGCGGCCGCCAATATTATTATTATTATTATTATTATTATTATTATATTTAACTACACAACACAACTCGCTTAATTCCTATCATGATTAACATGATTCTTGTTTTTCTGAGCTTTTCATTGCCATTCATTTGAATTTAAAAAAAAAAAAAAAACAATTAACCATAATTTTTTCTCATAGTCAGAATATTACACTTTAACATAAAAAAAAAAAAAAAAATATTTGAGACAAATAGATGGCTACTCAAAGATGCCGACCAATAAACTTTAAAATTTTCTCACAACTATATATTACTACTATTTTTATTATTATATAGTATCTCATTCTTAAGTGTACACTTCAGACACAAGCTGCGGAAAAAAATCCCCGAGGAATAAAAAAAGTGCCTACCTATGTGGAGCCGCAACCAGTGGCCAGCTACTACGCAGCCGCTCCATGTTTATATTTTTTTTGTAACTACATATGTATACAATATTTATGTACATCCCCGAACAACTGTACAACCCCCCGTTTAACAATCGTGAATCTTGAGTATTTAAGCCCCTTGGTCCCGGTGTTCATCACTTTCCAACCCTTTTATTTTTTATTTTTTATTTTCTATTTTTTATTTAGATTTTAATTCCGACAAATTATTATTATAATAATAGTAAAAAAAAATATAAATAATGTAAAGGTTGAAATAGAAAAAAGAGGGATTACCGATTGATAAATAAATTTTTAAAAGTTTAGCGGCAAGTCCTTTAATCTTTTACACGTTATTGTAGAGTATATTCTGTGTATGAATGAAGTAAAGTAAAGTGGGTAATGTCTGGCGAATTCAATAGGAAAGTGATGGAGGAAAAATAAGTGAAGGTAGTTCTATATATACTATAGACTATAGACTATAAAGCAGCACGCTAGGATAAGGTACGGTACTGTAATCACATCACATTGGAGAAAACGTTCGACTCATTATGGCAACATAAGGTAAGTACGACGCTTAAGTCGCCGACAACCTACAAAATCATATTCAATTTGTATAGGTGAATAACTATGGGATGGAAAAAGATAAAGAGATGTGAAAAGGATGTTGCGGTATAGGGAGAAGTAGAATAATAGGGGGAGGGTATAGAATAGTGGCCGGTAACATCCCTTATTTCGCGGCGGCTCATCGCACGCATCGGCGCATCCCAATACTCTCCCATCTCACTCCTCCCATCTACATCATCATCATCGTCGTCATTCAAGATCCAGGTGGTTGCATCCCTTAAAAACCATACCTTCAAACCAACCAACCATTCCGACGTTACTTTTAATACATACTATTACTTTTATTTTTTTTTTTTTTTATTCTAGATGATAAAAGTAATTATTTTCTTTAAAAATTTTAAATAAAAATTGACAAAGTGTCGGCGCTTTTAGATGGAAAAAATAGGTTTTAGATGATGAAAGACTAAAAAGAGGAGTGAGTGGGAAAAAAAAAAAAATAAAGTATTAAAGAGTGGTGTAATGTACGGTATATATATATATATATATATATATATATATATATATATATATATATATATATATATATATATATATAGCCGTCGAATGATTGAAAAAGCAGAGTAGAAGTAAAAGCAAAAGCAAAGCTTGAAATCTCTTACGGTGGTGGAATTGAGCTCTAAAACATGATCTACACATAACAAGTTGGATCCAATCCGTAAGTCTCCGGATCGGTGGGCACGAAAATGCACGCATGGATGTCCCTCCAACAATAACCACCAGACGGTGTGTATTACTTTTGAAAATAACCGGTGTGACGTAAACGCGGTGGCGTTATTGTTAACTTACAAAGGAGTATTTGCCGACACAATTTGCCAGGATTATTGTCTGGTAGTGTCGTCGATGCCGATTCTGATCCTTAAGACGGTGCCGAAGAGCTAAGAGACTGAGAAACTGAGAATTGAGAACGCCAAGATGGTATTAATCCCCATTTTCAGAACTAAGCACAGACCCTAAGATAAAGACCGATATATAGATGCTCCTGCTTTTAAAATTTACCTATTCTTATTTCCTATTATTATATACATATATATATATATATATATATATATATATATATATATATATATATATTTTTGCTTTTACTTATAATAATCTGTATCTATTCTAAATTCTTATAAATGGATATATATATATATATATATAGTTTGTTCATCGATCATGTTCTCGATCCCAGAAATTATTCATGCGTGGACTCTTGTCCATGGCGACGAATGAGGACGCACTTGTAACGATGACAACCCAACTCAATTTTAATGGAAGGACATTTTTCTTTGATGATACCGGTCATGTTTAGCCCATACTGTTCCGTTATTATTATCTATTCTATATTATATTCCATAGTCCTGATTTTGATTCTGATGCTGATGATGTACCTACTTTCGTAACATCTTCAACTTTATTTCTATCACCGCACCTCTCACTAATTTATTTAATTTTTTTTTTTTTTTTTTTTTTTTTTATTTCAAAAATTATAATCAGGAAATCCGGGGCTTAATAAAGAATATTTTATTAATTGTAATAATCTATAATAAATATTTTTGTAAAAAATAAAAAAAAAAATAATAAATTATGGATATAATTATTACATAATTGAGAATAAATAAAAGTAAAAAAAAATTTTATTAATAAAGTAGATATTAAAAATAATAATGCATAATCTGTCGGCGTATTAAAGATCGAGACAAAGAGGATAGAGCTCAGCTCAGCATTCCACGGCAGCTTACAAGCTATCGCATCGGGAATCGGGATCGCTCGGCGTATCTAAAGTAAAGGTGCCGGATTTGTTTCTTTCTTATCCATGGAGAAGCCTGTGTAGTTTTATATACATATTCTATACTTGGAGAGTAGTATCCAGCAGGGAAACTTTTTCCATCCTCGAACCTCGAACCTCCATCTTATATCTTGTTTTTTTTCTTCTCTCTACAAAAAGCTAAAACTCCTGTTTAACTGTTATAATATATATAATATACTTACTGCATCGATGTTGGTTGTTCAGTCGGGAGCACTACCCGTCACTTTCATCCTCTGCTCATCTCAAAACTTTTGATTCATATTTGAATTTATATATTTATTACAGAATATTATATAATAATAATAATAATAATAATAATAATAATAATAATAATAATAATAATAATAATAATAAAGGAATGAAGATGTAGCGCTATTAATCTATTCTTCAACAGGAGCTAATGGAGATAATTTTTCTTAAAAAAAAAAAAGAGTTTAACAGGTAATGTAAAGTATTAAGTTAAAATTATTATTTAACATGCATGAAGAAACGAGATGATTTGGATGAGCTACTGGTTTATTCCCGTCAGTCTTAATAAATTATAAATGTTACATGAATGAATTTATTCATACGGTCATTAAATGTCCGAACAATAATTTAAAGTTTCGTGTTGCATAGCTATTGATTGAAGTTATTGCCACGGAAGAACAACTAAAAACAATTATTTTTTTTAATTTTTTTTTAATCGTAAAGAAATAAATATTTAAAAATTGAATATTTTATTAATTAGCGCTAGCGGGGGATCTCTCAGGTCTCCGTCTATCTTTTGTGTATCTTGATAGAAAACAAAACAAAACAAAAAAATAAATAAGAAAATAATCTGGGAATTTCTTCTATATAGGCTGTTATTATATATTTAAATTCAATGATTGGCACCTGGAGCCGTCAGGTTCTCTTTTAACTCTCGTACTCAGCATGTTGCGGACGTGGCAATGTGTATATGTGATGTTCGGGCACATGACAACGGTGACAGAGAGGAGTAAAGAACTCAAGAACTCGCCGTCAGACCAACGATGGACAGATAAAAGACGGAAAAATAAATAAAATTTATATAATATATATAATATACTTAAAAAGTAACAAAAATTATAAAAGTTATCCTTGTATAGAAGTTCAGGACCACACCGTTCGGAGCGATCATGTCGATCACATAAAATAGCCGCTCTCTCATCCATCATACCCCAGCTACATCTCTCAGGACTCTCTAATCGGCAACAACTTTATGTATTATATTATTTTGCTTAAGCTTGACAATTAATTACAACGCTAACCGAATTTTTTTTTTATTTCAAATATTTGCCGACATCTAATCATTTTTAAAACTTTTTAAAAGTATGTCTGTATATTTTATTTCAATATATAATTTAAAGGGTTGACTAGAAAGAATATGTAAGATTAAAGAAATAAATTACATGTTGAAATAATAAAAGTTTTCGCACGTGTCTATTCAAAAAAGTATAACTGTAACTATACTGAATACACATGTACAGATAGGTGATGAGTTCATTAACTGACATAAAGTCGGTAACGAGGTCTTCTCTACAATGAATATAATAATATAATACCAATGAGTCACTTCGGTGTTCTCTATGCAAAAGATAATGAAGAAATAGTAAGTAACTGGCAGTGAAAAGTTGTCAGTGAAAGTATTATCTATTTTCATTCTTAATTTTTAAAATTTTCTGTCCAACTTTTGAACTCTCTGAAAAAAGTAAATTGTTAAATAGGAAAAACGTTAAATCCTCTTTGTCCGACAATATTATAGCCACAGGATATTATTTACCTCTTGTTAATTTTTTTAGCGGTTTAAACTCGAGACCAAAGTATTTAGAGATTTTAGAGAGATTACAATTAACGGATTAGTTTGTATTTTTTTTTTTTTTTTTTTTTTTTTTTTTTTTTTTTTTAAATAACCAAATTGGAGTTAAAAAAAAAATTAACTAACCATATATATGAATTTATTAATTTGCTTAAAGAAATTTTTTGTTTGTTAAAGGAAAGGTTTGACGTGTGAAAGGAATATTAACATCTACCTGACAGCGATCTATCGATTCATCATTGTGTCAACGAGGTATTATGCCGAGAGGAAAGATTCAGTCTCTTATCTATCGCGGTAGTATCATCCAATAAAAAAAAATCAATTATAAATCTTTATTTTATTTTTAATTATTGTAAATATCTAAATATTTAAACACAGTTTGTAATTTAATTAAATAAGTCTATTAGTAAATAAAAATATTTTAAATAGGATGACCGAAAAAGGAAAAAAAAAAACGATAACTTTAATCTGAGATTTAGATAATCTTAACTAAAAGGCGTGTCTGTAACTCTTTAAGTCTAAAGTTTAGAAAGCTCGGCCAAGACAATCGTTTTAAACATTTTCCGAATTAACCGTAATCCTTTTCAAATATTATAAAAATGATGATAAAATCTCAACTCGTTAAATATAATTAATTTTTTTTTATTGTTGGAACTGTAAAAAATACATATATATTAATAATAAAAAAGCAAGTGTGATATGATAGATTGTTCTTTTTTTATTATTAGTTACTTTGATGTTAAAATAAGAAAAGGAAAAAAGGACCGCGTATTATTCTCGGATGGTCTGGTAATACTTATACCGAGTTATAATATATCCTAGGACTTGGATATTTGGATACACATAATCTCTGTTTTCTTTACTTTTTTTTAAACTCTTCTTTCGGGATCTATTCTGTCCAGCAAGAGAAGAAGAGCACGAGCATGGGCTGGGACTCAAGTCCGCTAAACCTGAGATGATCTACCTGACTCAGTGGGTGACAAATAATAATATCGAATTGCCGAAACCAGTTGCCGGGGGATTTCCTCAGACCTGTTGTGTGTTGTCGATAAATCTCATTCTCTGTATCATCATTGTCAGCCAATTCTTCTAATCTCTGAAATACGATATTACTATTTCGATATTTTTAATAATTAAAGTTATTATATTATTTATTATTAAATATTTCATTTTTTTTTTTTTTTTTTTTTTTTTTATAGAAATAATACCGCAACAGTTTGATTTAAATTAATAATAGAGGCTTTGATGTTACAGCACTTGCCGGCATCTGTATTGTCACTATAAATATTAAAGTTTTACACGGAGGTTCAAAGTTTACGCAGATATAAATTAATAGATAGATTTTATATAGATGGGCAGCAGAATGGCATAAGAGCATTTAGCCTTAAGCGGACAAATCACCCCGTCGTTGTATTAGATTGCTTGAGACGACCGAGGGTAACAAAACTATCCTATTTGTATTACTGTATATATATATGCTCCTGCTCCTCCACCTCCAATTCGAGATCCCGAGGAGCGTTTCATCCCCTACTGTGCGATAAAACTCCCTTTTCCGTCTCTTCATGTGTTATTTCACCCCAAACTCAACTCGTCCTCGTTCTCTATCGTTCTAAAAGTTGTGAATCTTCTCCCTCGGGTGCCCCCGCGCTCAACCACCCTCGGTTTGACTCTTGATACAGTGACGACAAGCTGTTTGTAAACAGCGTATAAAAATACTACTCGATTATGATATGGACCCTTTTAGTTTACTGAATAGCAGCCTACACTCTTAACTATAAATTTAAATTGCGCGCTGTACGCGGATTAGGCTTTAAAACTCCTGATAAATTTATTTATAATGATTATTATATATTATATACCTATTCAATAGTTTTTGCATCTCCTCTACAAGATTTTCAGGCTAAAAAGTTGATTAAAATTTAAAATTTAAAAAAATATTATTAAACCTGAAAAATTTCTTGAGTTATTTAAATAAATAGAAATAATTTTAAATAGGAAACAGCAGTACAATAATGAAGGTAGATGATCAATGCTCATTAGTCTCGTGCATCAAAGGCACAATCGGCATATCCGAGGACAAAGGACGTGATGCGGGAACTGGCTTTGCAACTGTAACAGATGAGTAACCATCAGTGAGATTGCACAATTGCTGTATAGTATACAGCTTTCTAAACAACCCACACACATCCAAACAACCATCACCATTATTATTATTATTATTATTATTATTATTATTATTATTATTATTATTATTATTATTATTATTATTATTATTATTATTATTATTATTATTATTATTATTATTATTATTATTATTATTATTATTATTATTATTATTATTATTATTATTATTATTATTATTATTATTATTATTATTATTATTATTATTATTATTATTATTATTATTATTATTATTATTATTATTTTACTTAAAGATCCCACTCAACAAGTTAAAAATAATTCAAAATAAAAATTTATCTATTCTTAACTTTATTTTATTTTTTTCTTCACAAGTCCGTAACAATTATTTACAGCTGAGTGAGCATAAGTTACAAAAAAAGTTAGAAAATCTACCGGTCATCTCGATGGAGATCCCCAGGATATCCAAAAAGTTATGCCGTAACATTTCAACAGAAATTTGCAGAACGATTTAGACCTTAGATCTCACATCAAGTGCTCATCGATAGACCCGCTTGACAAATGGACTCTTTGTCCTCTTTATAGATCCATACTTTATATACACATATATATCATTCAGGTACGATCATTGTCATGACAACAGGAAAAAAGCGACAGAGGACATGACTATTCACAAAAAAAAATCTTCAATACAATGACGCTTTTGTTAAAATTTTTTTCATTCACCTTTTCGCTTTATATATCTATACTGTATTAATTTACAAATATATATATCGAGATTATATTGTAGGTACTTATGTTGCATACTTAAAAATTTTAATAGTTACAGTTAACTTTGTAAATTGTAGACATATTTTAAATCAGTAGCATAAAATTTAGTCAATGACTGTTGCTGCTGAATGGTAAATGATGAATCGCTGGACTATATAAATGATTCTACTATAATACAGTAGTTGAAAAGTAAATGTACACCTGTATTGAATATAAGTGGACACGAGCTATGATAATAGATTTTTGTAGTCATTCTGAAACATATAATAGAGACGGAGAGAGACCCGGGGTTTCGCTTAAAAAGAAAATATTGACTGGCATCACTTTTCAGTCTCGAAATCTATAATAATAATAATTTTTATTTGTTACCTTAAAGTGATAATTTTATTTATATGGGAAACGGGATGTCTAATAATACACTCGAGTTTAAAAATATCATTTAGGTGAAAATTTTTTTACGACTTTATTGAATGATGGACATTTAATTTTATTATTTATAAATGGAATTTTTGAAATAAAAAATACTGGCAAATATTTGCGTTTGAATTTAAGGTAATGAAGAATCTTTGGTAAATGTGGCTAAAGATCTCATCCATGTAGATAGAATGTTAAATCTATAAAAGAGGAGGATCCACCACCTGAGTAGTCGCGGTCAGACATTCTATACTCTCGGAAGTTGAAGTTGCCAGCCAGCCAGCCAGCCAGCCAGCCAGCCAGCCAGCCAGCCAACAGACCGCTTAGTTGCTCATTTGATTCAGCATAATGCAAGATAAATGTATGTAAGCGCTGACGAGCACATTGTCCAGAGATATCTGCGATTCTTGGCATAAAGAGCCTCTGAGTCACGGCGCATCACCTTTGTCCAGCTCTTCCGAATAATCTACCATTTAATTACGGCTTGCGGTAAGGGGAAGGTATTACAAATGCTCGTAAATTCACTTTCTTAAGAGCATAATACAATTTATTTTTTTATTTTAAACTTTTGTTGTTTTGATTATTGAAAAATAAATAGTATGAATTATTAGTGCCATCAAAAAATATCCTTCAATATGTAAAACTGTTTGATTAGTTACAGTAAGGGTCCTACTCAAATTAATACGATGTTATACGATATTATACGATGAGATGTTGAAAATCCTCCCTCAATGACAACAACCAAACACCCTTACGTAACACAATAATAATTATAATAATGATAATAATGAAAATATTATTAATGTTTGACACAATGATAGAGAATAATGGAGAGAGAGTAACGGGGTTTTATCACGGGCAAGGAAATGGGCGTCAAAAATGATGATTGACTGCTGAATTTTTGTATGTACAAATGGATGGGACACTTGAGGGGATCAAAGTGCATAACTTTAGGGTTCAGGGCTTCGGGCTCTCGAACTGATCTCGACTGACTCTTGAAAGTTTTACAAGACCCCTCTGGCGAGAAAAATTCGCTACGGCCAGCTGATTCAATCCTCTCGTCTTCATTACCTTGTTTTATGACTCGTATTATCAATTCAAAAGTTTTAACATATGAATTACAATCCAAAATTATAATGAAAAACAAATGCAAACTTTTGGAAATTATTTTTTTCCCCTTTGGACGAAAAATGGCAATTTTTGTCTTACCTTATCATTTTACAACATATTAAGTCTTGTTTAAAAGTTTTTCTGTTGACAATTTCAGGATGACTTGATTTTTTCTGTAATAAAACACAGTGTCAGATTTAATTATTTAATAATTTTCATATCATTATTTACTTACAGTAATCATTTATTTCTGCTTGCTTAAAATTTTCGGTAGAATCAATTTGCTGCCGCTATCTTTTGCTGCTTAAGACTAACTTTGCTTCATCACTTTACCGGCCTAGAAGAAAAATCAATTGGTAACTGGCTAACCGCCCGTTGTTATGCACTCATATTTTGACCATACCCTGATAGCCACACTTTCTGTTCAACACCCCTGATAGCCACCTTACCTATAACTTACTGTCAATCTACGTCCGCAATTTGAAGCAAACTTGACGGAAAGAGTTGGCAAAGCGAGCGATTACCTATTAGTTACCTATAACTTACTCTGCAAATAGACGTCAAAACTTGCTGTACAAGTATTTCCTTCAAATTGTAGTAAAATTGAAAGGAAATTTAACTACAAGTTTGATTGTTAACTTGTATTCAAGTTGCGGCCGTAGATTTCTGTCAATTTGCTTACAACTGTTGTTGAGTGAAGAATTACCGCCAACTTGATGTATAACTTAACCGTAACTGCTGGGAGTAAACACTTACTGAGAAAGCGCTGGCTATCAGGGTACTTGGAATAATATATATCATTTGTGCTGCTCTGATGATAGCCAGCACTTTCTACTGCCGACATCCGATAAAATAAACGCTCTCCAGACAAAAATCTATTATCTATCAACGCCCTCTATTGGATTGATTTTAATCAAAGCAGTATAAAATACATGTAACCTAGAAGGTGTCTGTATATTAGTATGAAATTAAATTAAAAAAAAAAAAAAAAAAAAAATTAATAACAATGGCAGAATTATTGCTAGACCCAAATATTCGAGGATGGGTGTTTCTGCCAATAGTCGTGATAACATTTTTAGTTGGAATAGTTCGCCACTATGTGTCTATTTTACTTGCATCTCAGAAAAAAGTTGAAATTCATCAGGTTCAAGACAGGTACGTGTCATTTTACTCCCTCATCAACTCCCCCAATGTAAATCAATCAATAATATAAATATATAAATATTGTTTATTTAAATAGTCAGGTGATGATCAGATCGAGATTATTGCGTGAAAACGGCCAGTACATTCCCAAGTCTGCATTTTTGGTGCGAAGGCATTTTTTTAATAATGAAGAAACTGGTTATTTCAAAACCCAAAAGCGAGCTCCAGTGTCACAGAATCCAATGACTGATCCCAGTATGATGACTGATATGTTGAAGGGTAACGTCACAAACGTACTACCCATGGTACTGATCGGTGGCTGGATTAATTGGATGTTTTCCGGATTTGTTACCAGTAAGTTCATTTATAAAGAAAAATTTTATATTATTAATTATAAATTATTGGAGCATATAAATAAATAATTGATATTTTAAAGCAAAAGTTCCATTCCCACTGACGCTGAGATTTAAACCCATGCTCCAAAGAGGAATAGAATTGCTGACTTTAGACGCTGCGTGGGTGTCCTCGGCTTCTTGGTACTTCCTCAACGTATTTGGACTCCGTTCGATCTACACTCTAGTGCTTGGAGAAAATAATGCAGCTGATACTTCTCGAGTTTTGCAAGATCAAGTGTCTGGAGCAGCTATGTCGATGCCTCCAGATCCAAAAGCAGCGTTTAAATCCGAATGGGAAGCGCTAGAAATTTGCGAGCACAACTGGGCTCTGAGTGGAGTTGACTTAGAGCTCACCGGTAGTCAAATAAAAGGAGACACTAGTGACAATATTTATCATCAAAGTAGAAATCATTGATAGTCAATTTATTTAACAGTAATAATAATAATAATAATAATAATAATAATAATAATAATAATATAAATTATTATTTGTGTGATTAATTAGTTAATGTTTATTGAAGGGTACAAATCTGTTTGTCGATGTTTATTGCATGGCATATTGTCACGTATTTTATTAAGTAATTTTAAATCTATTTCACCAATTGCAATTCCTGTTTTTTCTGAACATTGTGCTATTACTGTTCCCCAAGGATCTAAAATCTGTTATTTAAATTTATTAATAAACATATAATTAATTTTTACTGTGAAAAATTTGTTGGAAATTATTTAATTAAATTTTAATTCCTAAAAAATAATAAATAAATAAATTAATTAATTAATTAATTAATTACCATAGAATGGCCCCAACTGATGCGCTTTTTATTATGAGCACCAGTTTGAGCAGCAGCAATAACGTAACATTGATTTTCAATAGCCCTCGAGCGCAGCAAGACTTCCCAGTGTCCAGCACCCGTTTGATAAGTAAACGCTGATGGGTATGTTAATATTTCAGCTCCAGAATTACGTAACGCTAATGACAACTCTGGAAAGCGCATATCGTAGCACTGGATACTCAAATTAAGGACAGTAATTTATTTTATCTGTCAAAATTAAATTATAATACAAAGGATACGATACTGAGTCCGATTTTGCCAGCTGGAGTGTCTACAGGATCTACAATTTTATCTCCAGCGATTACGTAATCAGACTCCATCAACCTGACACCAGTTTCTTTATTGTCCATGTCAAATAAATGAATTTTTCTATAAGAAGCGACGATTGTTCCTTTATTATTTATTACAACATGAGTGTTTGATATCTTCTCAGAATTGTCACTCCGTTTTTCATGCAATCCACCGAGAGACAACCAAATGTCTTGCTGTTGAGCTAGTTGCTTGTATTTTGACATGATCAGGCCGTCTTGGGACTCGCTCATTGCTACAATGTCTTTTCTATTGTCTGCTAAATAATCACAAGCTTCAGGAAAAAATGCCATCTGAAATGAAAAAATTTTTTTTTTCTGTTCAGAAGCTGATTCTATAAATAATTATTTTACCTATATGAATAATATGAATTACACATGCTTGACGTTGCTTAGCTTCAATGACAAGATCCTCAACGATTGAATAATTTTTTTCTTTATTTTCCGTGGATGTCATCTGACATACAGCCACCAAAGGATTCATTATTGTTGACATTAGTCTATGTATTGTAATTTTACTAGAATTTTTTATTATATTTCAATTTTTTAATTAATATATAACAGATAATAATTTTATTTACTTACTTGAATAAATTATTTGACACCAATAATAATGTTGATGAGACTCTGGTCATTTTTTCTAGATATAAAATTAAGATAACGATTAAATTAATAGATAAAAATTTTTATAAAATTGTTAATATGAAAAAATAAATACCAACGACTTGAGCGCTTGAGCGCTTATGTGTTGAAACTTGAAATTAATATTTTCGATTTATTATTGGTCAAAATTAAGGCGCGCGCGTAGAATTAACATTTGAAAATTTTTATAATTTATTTTATTAAAAATCTTTATTGAAAAAAAATTAATAATTATCTGTGGAATTTTTTTTTTTTGTTTTTTCAATATTTTTTTATTTCTAATTTAATTAATAAAAAAAAATAAAAAAAAGCCTTAGATTAATGAAATTATTGGTTTATTTATTTTTGTTTATAATAAAAAATATCAGTACAAAATAATAATAATATAAAAGCAATCCTAAAGTTTATGTAATAATTACTTGGAGCATTTGTTTAAACTGATAATTATTTTCCTAAAAATAAAATTACATATACAAGTATTTAAATAGCTAATATAAAATACATTAATAATTAAAATGTACCACATATTTTAAATAAAATGACTTATTTACAAAGTTTACAAAATTTATTGATAATTTCACTTGTGTGATTTTTTTCCATTAGGATGATTTAAAGTCGAAGTCCAAATTTGTCGCTGAGCGTCATAATTATAAGAGCCCTGAATTTCATGATGCTTTGAGGGGCTTAAGTGAGAAGAATATTCTGGTTCTCTAGAAGACTTTGAATTGTAGAGAGGCTTGACGTATTTGTTACGGGCATTAGAAGGACTGATGAATGAATCTTGAGGTCTGGGCAACGGCTTCTTGGGAAGCGGAATCCAGAAGACATCTTCATCCTCAATGGAATGAGCGCCAGTGTTGGCCACGGTGCTCCAGTTTATGTCAGGCGAGGCCGAGGAAATGTACACGTCACTGTCATAATTTTTCAGTGAAAGATTGGTTGAGTTTGTATTGTAAATACTCTCGTGGTCGCTGAGGTCGATTTCATTTCCATCGTCAGCCGGATGAACAGAAGAAATAAAAGATACGTTGCAACTCTGATCAATACTTTGCTCCAAAACGTCAACCAGCTTCTTGACAAAGTTGCGAGACCCCGGAATTGATTTTAGCTTATGGGAAACTCGGCACTTGTTACGAAACTCATCGATAATGTCCTGGAGAAGTCCAGAGTTGTTATACTCGTCTTGATATTCTTCTTCCTCTTCTCTTCTGGAAGGTTGACGTACAGGAGAGCTGGTATATCTTATTCCTCTTCTAGCGCTGTAGAGTTTAAGAGACTCAGTAGTTTCTCTGCATGGAGTACGCTTACTGTAAGATAGGTTTGGATCATTATCAACGATTTTAGCCGGGGCTTTTTCTTTTGGAGTTTGTTGTTTGTTTTGTACAGAATTTCTATTATTTTCACTGGAGTTTTGAATTTTTTCTCCAGTAGGAATACCACGCATCTTCTTAAGTTTCTCCAAATAAGCCAATTTAGTATAATACTCGCGTTTCTTTTCTTCAATAATTTTTCTTCTAAAAATTTCAGCTTCAGTTGGTTTCAAATTAACTCCAGTCGGTTTCGGATTGGCTTGGAAACATTTAGCTTTTGATCTTGCAATACTGACTACAGTTTTTATCGGCTGAATTTTCTCCCGTGGCTGGTCAGAATTATTTTCAGAGTCGTTTTTATTAAAAGTCTTCTTCTTTAAAGTCTCCATGATTTCTAGGACCAATTTGTTGGGCCGTTTAGGTCGCTCAGAGTTAATAATTTTCTCCAAAGTTGTAGACTTTCTGTTAGTTATCAAAAATGTCTCGTTGAGCGTCGGCGAAGGTGTTGTTGGTCTGGAGCTTCCTTCACTGGTCTCTTCAATTGGCATCAGAGAACTCTCAGATTTAGAGTCAACTGGACAGAGATGGAGGTACGTAGAAAATTTATTTTTCAAATTTTTATCGACAAAGTTAAACGACGGGTCGCTGTCGTAGGGTGTAGTACTCAATGTCACTTCGTCGATCATCCCAGTATTGTAGAGCTGAGGGGTTTTGATTTTCCCGGAGTTGGTTACTTGTTTGCTCGAATTGGTGAGCCCCTCAGAGGAAGTCTGAGACGGTGGATCGGTGGTTCGGCTTTTCTCCAACTCGACTTTTTTCGGAGGGAAGACAATGTTGATGTTTTCTATTTTCCGAGATGGTGATAGTTTTGGAAAAGTTTTGCTGATGTTGGTTTTTATCTTTCTTACGGGTGGTTTTGGTGGTTTTAGTGGTTGCGCTTTCATACGCTGGTCAAATGATGTTTCAAGCAAGACTCCTACGGTTTGGTTGTGGTTATTATTATTATTATTATTATTATTATTAACCACGTGCATTGGTTTTGGAGTCGGATATGACGTGTTCATACTAAATCGTCTATCGTGAGAATCTGTAATTAAAATAATTTTATGAAAATTTTATCTTTTTATTTACTGAAATAATTTAATAAAATAAATATTTTTTTAAAACTTACCACTTAATTTGTGGAACTGCATGGGTGATTTGCCGGATGAAGTCCGCCAACCTAAACGTAAATCTGGATAATTTCTCAGCATTATTTTCGGTGGCTTAGATGAACTATTCAAATACCATTCGGGTATCGATAATCTTTCTAATGATTTCTGGACTCTTACTTCGGCTTCAGTTAACATTCGCCGGTTTACTTTACTCTATAATATTAAAAAATTAAATTAATAAAATTATTCACTTGTAAAAATAAATTAGCAAACTTTATTAATTTATAAAAAAATAAAATTAGATTGTTTATTAAAAATTTACCTTGACATCCGGAGAATCAAACATATTTTTTTTAATCCAACTTGTTGAATCAGCCATTGTAATTATTTTAATAAATATTCACCACTTGAATAATCACAAATATAAATAATTCACAATTTTACTTAATAGTTATAACTTTAGACAATATTTTCGGGTAATTTAGTTACTGAAGAAATTTTATAATTCTTTAAGAACTGGAGTTACAATCAATACTGTTTGAAGACTTTAAAAAAACTGATCATTTTCTTGCGGAAGTTAAGCCTGGAAGCAATATTAGACTGTACTTAACAAATTGTAGGAGTAGGGGTGACATAAAGGTAAGAAAATTTTTCTGACCAATAACAAGCCAGCTCCTAATCTCACCGTACTCGAGACTCAGGTAATAATATTTCAAGTACGAGGGTCTGCAATGAGACCTTGAAAAATTTTTAGGTTTTTTTGTTGGAAGTAATGAATTTCTTGTACAAACTGTCTTTCACACTTACACTTACACTAATTGGATTAAAGAGGAAGTATTTATGGTTTAAGTATAGGCGAAAATAAACCCAATGGTCTATGGAATTATCATAAATTATTTGTAGACCATGACGCTTCAGGTAATAAAATTTCAATTTTTCTTCCTTGGGTTTTAACTTTCTTCATCGGAAAATTCTGTCGCCGGGCTTTAACTAAAATGTATATTTAATGAAAATACTCATTAAAAACATTATACTATTACATTTAGTTGTATTGTAATTTGAGTAAGTGTTAGGTGGAAAAAAAAAAAAAAAATAAATAAATTAAAAGTCCATTGGCAAGCTCATCAATATCTTCTTTAATAAAAATAAAACATTATTCGCTGACGCTTCTTAAATAAATTTATAACATATGGGGAAGTGGAAGTGAAAGGTGGGATCTCCTTGATAATTTTTTATACTTCAACTCGTATGTCTAGTAGATATCAAGAGCCCGTATGAGTAGCAAACACTCGTATGGTTTAAAAAAACTTTATTGTTAAATAATATATCAATTTGTCTTCAATAGTGAGTTTTACTTTTACTTTTTTTTTTGATTTACTGATAAAAATAAATAAACAATGCGTTAAACCAAATATTTAATACCTAAAAAAATTGTTTATGCAAATAATAACGGGATTTTTTTATTTTATTTTACGACAATCGTATTACAACAATACATTAGATTAACAGTCTTTGTCTCAAATATTTTTATTTTATTTAATTATTTTTTTTTTTTTTTTTTTTTTTTTAAATACTATAATAAGTGTGTTAACTCGAATTAGAGAAAGACAGACAGGTGAAAGTCATATGAATAGTTATACTTTTTAAAGACGGTCAAGAACGTTAGCGTATTTCACATACTCCATATGAATGAAAAGCTTAAATATTTTTTAACAAAATTATTTTTCAGGAAGAAATGGCGTTAGTGCGATCATATTTAGCCAAAAAACTGGAAAAAATAAGATATATAAGCAATCAACCATTAAATACATCTAAAGAATATTTGCAAGATGATGTACAGACAAATGTAAAGCCTTATGAAGAAGTACCTGGTCCAAAACCATTGCCAATATTAGGCAATACATGGCGAATGTTTCCAGTTATTGGTCAGTTTGAAATTGGAGACGTAGCGACTATTTCCCAAATTTTTTACGACCAGTACGGTGAAATCACCCGTTTAACCGGGCTGATAGGTAGGCCAGACCTGCTCTTTGTATACGATGTCAACGAAATTGAGAGATTGTATCGTCAGGAAGGGCCAACACCTTTTAGACCTTCAATGCCCTGTCTTGTTAAATACAAAAGCGAGGTCCGCAAAGATTTCTTTGGAGATCTTGGTGGCGTCGTCGGAGTGTAAGCTTCTTACTTTTATTTTTACTAGAATAAATACAGTAGGAAAATTTTAATTAATTGTTTTTACTTTCAGACATGGAGAGCCGTGGAAAGAATTTCGGACTAGAGTACAAAAGCCAATATTACAACCTCAGACTGTCAGAAAATATATTTCACCTATTGAAGTTGTTACTAATGATTTTATTAATCGGTAAATTTATTTATTAATGAGTAGTTTTTTTTTTTTTTTTTTTTTTTTTTTTTTTTTTTTGTTATAAATTTAAATACTTGTTTTTAGAATTAATAAAATAAAAATTCAGAAGATGAAGTACCAGCAGACTTTGATAATGAAATTCATAAATGGGCATTGGAATGTAAGTTTTAATTGTTTTTTAATTAATAATTGATTTGTAAGGAAAATTATTTTGAAGGTATAGGAAGAGTTGCGCTCGATGTAAGACTCGGGTGCTTAGAAGACAATTTAACAGATAATTCAGAGCCACAAAAAATAATAAACGCCGCTAAATTTGCTTTGAGAAACGTTGCAGAGTTGGAATTAAAAGCGCCCTACTGGAGATATATTCCTACGCGTCTCTGGTCGCGTTACGTCAAAAATATGGATTACTTTATCGAGTATGGCTTTATTTTTTTTTCAATTATTTTATCCGTAGTAATAATTAATTTTTAATTTTTAATTTTAATTAGAGTTTGTATGAAATACATTGATGCAGCCGTTGAGAGACTGAAAAATAAAAAATCCGTGAGTGATTCCGAGTTGTCAGTCGTTGAAAGAATATTAGCCAATGAAAAAGATCCTAAAATAGCATACATACTGGCTCTTGATCTTATTTTAGTTGGGATCGATACTGTAAGTAAAAAAAAAAAAAAAAAAAAAAAAAAAAAAAAAAAAAAACATTTATTGAGATGTAGTTAATGAATCAATTTTACGGTGATAGATCTCGATGGCAGTTTGCTCGATACTTTATCAAATAGCGACGAGGCCAAAAGAGCAGGAAAAAATCTACAGAGAATTAAAGACGATCTTACCGGATCCCTCTGTTCCCTTGACCATGAAACATCTCGATCAAGCTTCTTATACCAAAGCTTTTGTCCGAGAAGTATTTAGGTAATTTTAATTGTTTTAATTTATTAGAAAAATATTTTTAATTGTTGATTAAATTAATTTTCAGAATTTATTCAACTGTAATAGGAAACGGACGTACATTACAAAATGACACAGTTATTTGTGGATACCACATACCTAAAGGGGTGAGATATAATTAATAAAATTATACGGATGACTTGTAAATTATTTAAATAAATTTTTATCAGGTTCAAGTTGTATTTCCGACGATAGTCACAGGAAAAATGGAAAAATGGGTGGAAAATGCCCATGAATTTAAACCTGAGCGGTGGTTAAAAGAGAATCAAGATAAAAAACTTCATCCGTTTGCTTCTTTGCCGTACGGACACGGCGCGAGAATGTGTTTAGGACGTCGATTCGCTGATTTGGAGATTCAAGTACTTCTTGCGAAGGTAATTAACTCTCTTAGTTTATAAATTAAATTGCTTAATTAAATTTTAAATTATTTTTTTAGCTCATACGCAATTATAAACTGGAGTATCATTACGAACCACTTAACTACAAAGTGACATTTATGTACGCTCCTCATGGAAATTTAAAATTTAAAATAAGTAAAAGATAATATATATTTGGCTTATTAATTATTGTTGAATTATATTTAAAATATAAAATAAATAAATAAATGTTTTATTTTTTAATTATCGTTTTATAAATTTTAATCTTAAGGGTCCTTTTGGGGTGTACAGAGGGTTTATGTGGTAGTCCATTTTTTCATAGTTGTATTCCAGACGATATTTTTGAATAATCTGAAAAATAATTATATAAGTATTATATATTATAAGGTCTGCTTCACACTTTCTATTTAAATAAAAATTAGTAGGCCGGAAATTGCGTGTATAGTAAAATCATAAAGCAGAACTGAGAAAATAATTTTTACAATTATTATTTTATTATTTCGTAAAACCAAATAAACTTTGTATTTAAAATTAAACACAAAAGTTTTAAGGCTTTTTTTTTTTTTTTTTACTGGAAAATTTTACGGTAAGAAATTTAAATTATCTCTTTGGATTAAAACCATTGTCCAAGAGTTTTGCCAGTTTATTAAAATTTTCTGTTTTATCGTCAATCTAGTCAAATATACCTAAAATTTTTACTTAAAAAATAAGTAAAGTCGGATAATTATTTTAAATATTTATCTTCTATCAAAAGATAGTAAAAATAAAATTTAGTTAATTTTTTTATCATAGTTTTTTGAAAGCTAAAAATGAGTCAATGTCGGATCCTAATTACAGACCTTTCTAATGACATACCTTACTAATTACGACAATTATCTCGAGATCTGCAAACCGTCGTCCAAGACACATCCGTCGTCCAAAACCGAATGGTAATGATGCAAAGGAATGATGACATTGCCGTGAATCATTAATATCGTAATTCATCCATCTTTCTGGAATGAACTTGTTACTTTGTTTAAAGTATCTTTCTTCATTACTAATTACATAGTGTTGAAAAACCACTTGAACCTAAAAGTCAAGGAATACGCCCATTAAATAAAAGTTAATTTATATTTTTAAAATAACTTACGCCTTTGGGAATGTGATAACCCTTTATCACAGTATCTTTGGTCATACATCGTCCATTTCCAATTACTACCGGGTACATTCTAACATAAATATATGAACAACAAATTAATCTAAATAAAAGATAATATTTATATCTATATTTACCTTAAAGTTTCTTTGACGCATGCTTTCAAGTACTTTAAATTATCAACATCTTTTCGTTTAATCTTCATATCTTTATCAGGAAGCTCTCGTTTTATCTCTTCAAACAATCGCCCCTGTTTATCTGGATTCAAGGCCAGTTGATACAAAATCGAGCCTACTGCAGTCGCTGTCTATTAATTTAAATTAACAATTATATTTATTATGATAATTAAATGACCTATTAAAACACTTACAGTGTCAATTCCTACTAGGAATAAATCAAGCGCGAGAACTGATGCCAAATTGCCATCTCTACTGTCATCAATCTCGAGTACACGCTCCAGTAACGAGAGCTCACGACTTTTGTCTTTATATTTTGATTTCTCCATCGCTATTTTTGTGTATTTCATTGTAAAGCTAAAATTATATTAATTATTAAATTGATTAATGAATAATTTATTAACTATAAACAAGAAAATAATTTACTTGAAGAGTTTATCTAATGCGTAAACGTATTCATGATATTTGGGGGTGTAAAATAATTTCCAAAAGGGTATTTTTAACTCCAGTATTCCGATATTGGTAAAAAAAGTATGTACAGCGTCTATTAATTGCTGTGTTTCAAAATTAGCGTCTTGATCCATGCAACCAAGACGTAAATCGAGTGCTACTTTTGCTATAGCTGATAATATAAATAAATTAATAAAAGTTATAATTATTAAATTAATAAAAATAATATATATTACATTCAAGTGACCACTTGTTTATTTCATTTAAAAAATCATCCGGTACTTGATTTTCTTTATTTTTAATCCTTTCAATTCTGTAAATAAAATTTATTTATATTCCAGTAGATTTTTTTTTTTTTTAATTAATATAAATAATAGTTATTGGAACCTTTTAATAAAATCAAGGCTCGATTCTTCAATTGCATTGACATATAAACTGACAATTCGTGGTTGAAGCATTATCTGTTGCACTTTGCTGCGAAATTGATACCAACTTTCACCATGGCTAAAAAAAGGATTTTAAATTACCTCTCATTTTCTTATTATAAAATATTAAATTAAGGTTAATAAAAAGCGGCGTTCGGACTTACGAAGCAATCACACCAGCATTGCTTTTGAAAAAGTCTTTGCGCAATACATGCTTGTAGTAATTAAGAGAAGGCATAGAGGGACGATGAGGCATTATTTCTTCTTGTCGGAATATTTTCTGTATTTCGTCTGCATCGTAAAGAAAAACCATATCTGGTCTCCCCATAAGACCTTCTATTTTTACAATATCACCATATTGTTTGAACAATCGCTTGGATACTTTGTCGATCTCTTGGATTTTAAAGTCACCTTTTACAAACAAAATTTCAAAGTGTCATAAATTTATACTTTTAGTTAACATAACACATTGAATAAATATATTTTTATTACCTATGTAAGGAATAAACCGCCATGTGTTTCCCAGAAAGGGAATTGGTTTAGGGCCAGGAATTTCCCTGTATGACCGTACTAAATTATAGTCTTCTTCTGCTGTTGCTGTTGTTAAATTTTCTATTGTAGTGCTTGAATAATTAACTTTTTTCACAAATAAACAGTTTTTTAAGTACTGGAATTTTCCAGTTAGATTTAAAAAATTAATTTTTAACATTTGTTCAGTGTACTTTACAATTAAGAACATTACAACTTATAACATACAACAATTTAATTGTTGGGAAATTAATCTATTGTTACAGTGAGCTGTTATATGTTATATTGTTAAAAAAGCCCATTGAGTACTGAGTTTCTTTTTAGGTCTTAGCAAGAGTACTCCGGATAAAAGTTATAAAACAAAGTGGGAGGGAAGCTATTGTATTGCTGGGAAGGAGAAATATTAAATCTCCTCCTGAGTTTACGAGCTCGAGGAAAAGTGATTGTATTTTTAATTTAAATCTATCAATATTTTATTTTAATTTAAAATTGGAAATTAATAATAATGAGACATAAATTTTAATCAAGTTTTTTTAAATTTTATTTTGTTTATTTATAATATACTATTAACTAAGCCATTAGATTGCAGATAAAATTCTCGTTGATTTTACATTAAAGACAAAAATACGATCTAATATTTACAAATCAAGTGTGTACAACATAAGCTTTTTTTTAATAATATTATCATTATTATTATTATTACTACTATCATTATTATCCCTTTAAAAATAAAACCTGACATTCGTCGCAATAGGACACAAATTTGTAAATAATATCAGTCCGATATTCATATTTAAAAAACACTGAATAAATATGACAAACAAATGTGTCCACAAAAAATAAAGTTTACTCCTTATTATTTGTTTTACATTGTGTCCAGATACAACGAACGGTATTAATAATAATAATAATAATAATAATAATAATAATAATAATAATAATATTATTAATATTAATAATGATAATAATACAAATAATTATTCCCCGTGAAAATAATAACAAACATATACGATATATAATAATATCTTCATTTATTTAATAATAATAATAATAATAATAATAATAATAATAATTATTATTATTATTATTATTATTATTATTATTATTATATTTATGGAAAGAATCTAGAACACTTATGATATATATTAATCAGTATATACCATCAGTTTGAAATATTAGTACATAGTTTATCTATTTACAGATGAATATTGCCTACAAGCTAAATTTAGCGATGTAACGCAATATTGTAATTATTAATAATAATAATATATATATATATATATATATATATATATATATATATATATATATATATATATATATATTTATATATTTATTTATTGTTATTCTTTAACATATTAATGATTTAATGAAATGTGTATGATGTATCCTATTTAAAATCGCGATTTACGTGTAATCAAATAATTATTATTTTTGTAAGTAATTAATCTAAAAATTATTAATTATAATTACGTTTTAATTTAAAACAAAACTTAATTATTTAACGGGATTACTTTTTAAAATTTAATGGATATTTAATATATTTTATAATAATAATAATAATAATAATAATAATAATAATAATAATAATAATAATAACCACTGGACTCTCGATAATAATGCTCATCATGGACAATTTTATCTTTCTTCTTCTTGTTATTATTTAATATATATATATATATTGTATTATTATTATCATTATTTAAAATTTATTTTACCATGCCTCGAATAGTTATATAACTTCTCATAATACATTTTTATTTTTTTTAATATTTTTCTACACATATTCATTATTTTTTTCATCGATAACTAGATTACGACCAACTTTGTAGATTTTAAGGACATTTCTTCCCAGTTTCCTCCACTTTTTAACATCAAAAAACATCAATAACGCTTCACAATATCAAAACAAATTAATTTATTGGATAATTAAAGGGTTGATATTTTATAAAAAAATTATTTTTCTCGTTAGAAGTAGAGGGGGCCTGAAAATCTCCTCAAAAGAAGGTCTTACTACGTTAATTATTGTTAAATAATACAAGATTGTTATAATTTTTATTCATTTATTCATTTTTGTTATATGCAACGATTACTGTTGATTTAAAAAATTCAAAATAGTTTTGGTTTTTATTATAAAAAGCATTGCGTATTAATTTACGTATTTCAAACTGATAAATATATAATATACTCATTTAACTGTCCATGTGAATAAATGTGTCTATTAATTTATTAAATAATAATTAATCATAAATTTTTATTTTAGAATTGTGGTAATGGAAAATACTCTAAATTATTTGAAATTTCTTATAAAAATTAAAGTGAACATTTTTTACTATATTTAATAAAAAAGAAAATTAAAAAATTAATTTTTTACATATAATTTTTTGTAAATTCCATTACCATTCACATTGGAAAAATTAATACATGCGGTACAATAAAATTGTAGAAGTTATATTTATAATTTTTTTATTTAAAAAAAAAAAATAAAATAAAATAAAATAAAAAGAAATAGAGTAAGAGTGAAATAGAACCTTTGTTTATTTATATTCTATAGGACGGTCAGAACTTTTTGCAATCATTCACTCTGCACCATTTGTTATTTTAAATGAAAGATCAGCAAAAAGATTTTAGTTAACTTAAATAAATAATATTCATATTTAAATCAAAAATATTTGCTCAGCTACATATCATTGTTTTCTTAATTTAATCATTGTCTCTTTTTTAAAAATTGTTTATAGTTTTATGTAGATGATGATTGTGATCAATTACTATTATTTAATTACAATAAATCAAACTAAATAACTAATTAATTAAAGATTTAATTTTTCCATCTAATGTAATTTTTATTTTAATCTAAAATAATAGATTGAATTAATTAATTAACCAATAGTGATGTATATATTAAATTTTCCATTAGTAATTATTTATTATAGGATCTAAAAATTATAAACTTATAATTACAAATTTATTTTTTTTTCATTAAAAAATTTTTAGAGTTTTAAACTTTAATTTTTAATTGCAATTAAATTATTATTACTATTATTATCATAATCATCATCATCATTATAATAAATAATAAAATGATTACATCAAATAAATGTTTGGCCTTCAATAGTATAATTATCGTAGCATGATGATTAACAAATATATTTACTGTGTATGATATGTTTTAAAGACCACAAAGAGATTCAATTTCATAAAACTAATAATAATAATAAAATTAAATTAATAAAAATACAAAAAAATATTTTTATTAAAAGTAGCAGACACCTGAAAAATTTAAAATATATCAAATGTCTGCTAATTGTGGTATCATTAATCAATAAGATAATATTCTGTGCTGAGCAGTGATAGTAAAAATTAAAAATAACAGTTAAATATATTTATAAACATAAATTTAACTAAAAAAAAAAAATTTAAGAAATAAATAACTTGGATCATTTAATTTTTTAGTAGTTTCCAATAAAATTCACTACTACATACGAGAACAGTATATATACACACGTTATGCACTGGTAAAAGATATAGTACAGATTACATGAGTTACATTAGTAGAATATGTGCAGAATAAGCTAAACATATTATAAATGATTGAACATAAAAATAATAATCTATCTATTACTTAACGAATGTGTTGGTTTATATTTTATTTTACAATCGTAGTACTGTTAACGGTTTAAAATTTAATTTCCAGGCCAAATCGATGAATTTGGACGGGGATTAAGTATGGGACAATTCGCGGTGGAGGCCAGATTAAAATCTAACAAGGAGTATATGTATATATTACATACATACACATATAATTAAAATGAATATGTAACTACGATAAAGGAATTTTTTGCAACGTTTTCGACACTAAACTCTCAAGTGTTATAATCATAATATAATAGTTTTTCTTTCAAATACTTGATAATAATAATAATTAAGTATGAGAGTTTAACTGATTTTTTAACACATGTCTCATACAACTTATTTATATCAATATATATATATATATATATATATATATATATATATATATATATATATATATATATTTATCGAGACGGGAAATTTAATGCCTTTTAAAATAAGCACACTAGCTCCACTTATTCTCTATAAAATTACACTCAAAAACCAAAAAAACACTGTGTGAATTTTTTTAAAAAAATTTATAAATTTAAAAAATAAGTAAAGCTAGCGGATACCTATTTTAAATAGAACGGCTTTTGTTTAAGTGAGTACTTGAGTAATCATTCAAAAGAACATTAAATTTCTAATCTTCCTAGCATTTATTTATACGTATATATATATATATATATATTGTATTCAAATATTTACTACCTGCATATCACAACATAAATTTATATATATATATTCATTTATTATATCAATATTTATTTAAATGCACATTCACACTTTATTTTTTTTTTATTTTTTTTTTTTTATTTTTTTTTTTCCCCATTGCAATTCGACTCATTCGTGTATTCGGCCTACGTAATTATAATAACACTGCGGTAGTAATTAGATAGTGATTGAAACTTTAAGCACTGTAGCATAACAATGTAATAATAATAATAATAATAATAATAATAATAATAATAATAATAATAATAATTAATGATTATCCAGAGAGCAGCTAGTCGATTACTAACAATAACTATTGATAGGCTTAGCGGGTAGTAGTAGTAGTTGATAACAAACAATAACTTGACAAAAGTTAATAATTGATGTTACTTTAAAAATAACGTATTCTCACTCATCTCTGGATTGTTATCTGAACGACAGTATCGCATTATAATCGCGTGCGACAATGATTCATACGAAGAAGAGAGGTCACTGAACTTAGCGTTATTACTATACGGCAAGGCATTTAATAATAGAGAGTACACATATTTTATAATTTGTCAGGCGTCTTTGTTGTTTTCGAGTACTCATCCTTTGTTCATTTATTTATTTATTTATTTATCTATTATTCATTATTCATTAACTGATGAGCATGCTTTGTATTTATCGCTCTTTTATTTATTTTACAAGCATCAGTGCTAGAGTTGTTATTATTATTTATTTCTTTTTTAACAAAACGGATTAATATTTTTTTGTCAACGTTCCGAATAAACTTCCAACAGCTGATGAGCAATTACGTCAATTCAAAGGCTTGTCATAATAAAAATTATTATTACTATTCTTATCAATACTTATTATTATTATTATTTATTTATTTATTTATTTATTTACTATACAGTTTGGCTCTGACGCTATAATTATTGGTTTTATTTTATATATAATAATATTAAATCGTTCGAACGATATTAAACGTTGATGTAATGGCGTTTCTCGATACTAAATCCATTTTATTATTTTGTGATAATAATATTATCTTTTATATATAATAATAATAATAATAATTATTATTATTATTATTATTATTATTATATTACAATAGTGTTGTATTGTATTGTATTGTGATGGTATGACAGAATCGATAAATAAAAGGTATAACAGAGTGTGAATTTGTTGCGTCGATCGCTGGTGGCTCCTTGACCGACGGTGAATTAAATAATAGCGTTAAATAATTAATAATTTTAGCTACATCGCTCTTAAGTTCAGTCACTAACGATTATACATACATAATCATATCATCATTTATCATTAAATTTTATAAACAATGGCTCAACTTGGAAATGTCCATCGGCTCACGTAATACGACCACGAGTATCCAAGGCAGCCAACATTTAGAGTATACAACAGGATGCTGAGCAGCAACTGCTTCCACCGCCTTTGCTCTTTTGTCTCTGATCTGAAATAATTCAATTTAATTATATAACATTGCTTAAAATAAATTTATATTTAATTTAAGAAATATAAATTTTAATCGATACTCTAATTTTATCATGTTGGTATCCACAAAATTAAAAACATTTTGTGATTCTATATTTGAATTTATGAATATTGCATTGGTCATTTAAATTATATTATCATATCAATAAGTTAAATTACTGTCTTGATAAAATTGTTTTTGTGGGTTATGACATTTTAGAATTAGGGCATCGATATATACATAGGTAAAAAGGAAGCGAGAAATAACTTGTTGGCAGGGTTGGAAAATTAAAAATTTAAAATCTCCTTCATTAGTCATTGTCATTATTCATTATTTCTTTATTTTTTTATTTTTTTATTTTTTTATTTTTAGTGAAATTTTTAGCACCGATCCACCGTGAATCCTGGCAGCTCCTATCTGATTGTTCACAGTCCAAACAACCCAGAAAAGGTAATTCATTTTTATTATTTGGAAGAAAAAAAATTTATCTTTTAGTTTTAAATGAATAACTTTTGTGTGATAAAAATAAAATAATTATCTTTAAATTAATTAAAAACACAAAAACTCACGGACAAATGAGGAAGAAAAGAAGGAAGGGAGCTGGAGACTTTTGTCGACAATTAGTAATAATCATCGTCATCATTGTCACGAGGAACGAACATGTAATCACCGTTAGGAAGGAGACCTGGTTGTAAAAGGTTTTGGTGGTAAAAGAGTTTAGAATATAATAGAAGGATATTGTTTGGATTAAAAACAATGACGTTATATGTTATATGATTAATCAGCGTTCTCTACTCACCTTGGGAATTAGGTTCAGGAAGATTTTCTCGAGGAACCAGATGCATAACTGTTGTTTTTCCAAAAGGAAGCCCCAGCGCACCAAGCGTAACATTGCTGTGTAAAAAACGACCCTGGTAAATTAGTCGTAAGATTTCTGCCTTTGCCACGGCCTCTTCCGCCCAATCTGTAACCAATCGTAAGTATTAATACTCATGTCTGTGATTTTATATTTTTCTAACATCTGCTGTTTTGTTTTTTCAGTAAAAAAAAACTAATACACGTTGAAAATCCAGTTAAGTATTAAAGTTCCGTCGCAATTTAAATATATAAATGTAGAATGTTGAATTTAAACTACAAAATGAAATACCAAGAGATTAAATGTTTAATTAATGCATGAACTAAACAACTGACTTATCATATATTATTTTATACAGCGGAAAATTATTTTATTACTTCAGTACAAGCTCAACAGATTTTTTAATATTTTCACTTTTATATATTCTTTCATCCTCTTGAAAGTACTTTCTCACGTCATAAGCAATGCTTTTATCAATACACAACTACAGACAAAATGCGACAGTTAAAAATATACTTCCTTACTGCGAACTAATAAATTAAATTTACTCATAAATTATTTTTTTTTTTTTTTTTAAATTGACGAAAGAAAGACAAATTTTCTAAAATTTCTTCTCCACAAGACAATAATAATATTTAAAATTTAAGGACACTATTTTATATAATTAAATTTTATTGTAGGATAATGTGGGTCAGTGGAGAGAGATAAATAAAGGTGATAAGTAATAAGAACACACCTTCCGGCCAATTTTCAAATACATGATGAGCTATGTCTCCTGCAGAGTCGTTTGGACTAAATAGGAATTCTTTTGTCTTACCACTGACAAGAATTAGACGTAAGTTTATCTGTAATCATAAAAATATTAAATATTTAATTACTTGTTATCTTACAATAAAATACAAGGTAAATATTTTTATTCGTTATAATAAAATTCTTTGTTGTAAAATAAAGTCCTAGAAATTGATAAACTGTTGAATGAATTAAATTTTGTTTGATCCAGCAAGCGGAGGAGAGCTGAAGTAGTAAATTTATAAATGAAAGATAACGTGAAAATTAATTCAGAGTGTGATCCTGCACGTTCCATAATAATTTACATAACAACCCTGGCACATTATCACCCAGATGCACACACAGTGTAATCAATCACTTGTCGAGTGAGCCAAAGGATCATCTTTAATCGTCAACACCGTGATAACGATGAAAAAATATAAATAATGTAGGTCACCGTACGGCTATCGATAATATCATCAAACTTCCTCTATCTTTTGTTTATTTATAAATTTATAAATTGAAAAAAAAAAAAAAAAAAGGAAAAAAAAAAGGAAAAAAAAAAAGGAAAAAAAAGGAAAAAAAAAACATTTTAAGATTTTACCTTGTGACACAATGATTGTCATTTTTTGCTGATGAATGCAACAACTATTAGAAGTTAATTGTCGACGGATGATTTAATGGAATGATGATGATAACGAAAAGTCATGAAGCTATAAAAAGTAAGTTATGTGGACGACGTTGTTGCAGATTTAATAATTCTAGGTCATATCACATGAAGCGAGCAAGCAGTACAAGTGATTTTGTGTCAGGGTTCTCACCAGTTAGTCCACAACTGATGACTCTGAACATTATTCAGCTTGATTTATATTAAATTGTTGATAGGACTTGTTATTTATACTTTTATTCAGATCACTCGGATAGTAGTTACAAGTTTCGATCTAATTAATCAATATTCAATAGCAATGATGGATTTTATCATCAAAATGGCTGTGATGATGAACTTGGGAAAGACATAACATCCACTGGGGATACAATAAATAGATATATATCAGTTTACTGCTATAGCAATAATTTCAATTGATGTTATGTCATCAATCTTTGAATGTAATTCATGTATACGCTAGCCTTATCATTGAATTTTTTCCATTGTCATTATAAATAGTTGTTGGGTTATTTATAACCAGCTCTTTTGTAATCGAATAATTATTATACCAAGTTTATTATATTATCAAGTTAAAAGTTGATAAAAATCTATCAAATTAGCATTATTTTTAGTAACTATTTATCAAAGTTTACTAAAAACAGTCGACAGCAACTGTAACTGAAGGGTCAGAGCAGAAAGTTTAAGTGCGAAACAAAAGTTTAAGTTAAAAATGGTTTACAGGAAATGTGAGCTTTCAGCAAAAATATATATTAAAAAATGTTATTGTTGTTTGTATAACTTTATGTTGTATTTACCTTCCAAATAATATTCCACAATTTTAATATAAACCTTTATTTGCAGTAAGAAAACTTTACCAGAATGTTTTTTTAGTTTTTAATTAATGACTTCATTGCGGTTAAAATTAAAAAGGTTTTAATTTCGTAATTAGAACCGTCTGGATGAAGGAATGTCAGTTAACGTTGTGTCCTATTTTTTTATATAACAACTTTATATTTTATGCACGCATAGAAAGAGAGCTATATATATATATATATATATATATATATATATATATATATATATATATATATATATATATATATATATATATATATATATATATATATATATATATATTCGTTTTTAATTACGAAATAACTATTATTTAATCTCTTAAACTTTCAAATTATTGGTTTTTGATTCCTGTAATTCTGCTGCTCTTGACATCAAATTCCAAAAATAAATAATAATTTACTCATTCATTTTAATTCATGTCCAAGTAATTAGAGCTTTCAATTATTAAATTACAGTCAATCAATAAAAATTCAAGTGAAAGATAAAAAAAAAAAAAAACAATGACTTAGATATTTCAACTAGTTTATAAATTTATTATTAGAATCTGATATCAGTGGAAGTACATTAGAAGATATTGATAATTATACCAATAGACTTATCGTTAATTCGGATTGACCGAGTAATAGTCGTTAATTGGTGTTGTTATGCGTTCAATGTTAAATGCGTCACGGCATGCCACGGGTCAAGGAGAGAAGTCAAAAATTAAAAAAATATTTATAATAAATAAAGAAATAAAATAAAGAAAAGGAGAAGAGAAAAGCACTTAGACAAAGTACATTTGAGAATATAGATTTAAAAAAAAAAAAAAATTGCAAGCGTGTGCTCACCTTGACTCGACATTAGGGACTCATAATACAAGAGATATAAGAGGATAGCGGAATCAGAGTCGGTTGTACTGTAGGATCGACCAAATCCAGGTCATTGGGACATTTACAATGTGCATATGCGCACGCGGACTAATACTTACGGGCACATCCCTGCAACAGCAACAGCAACAGCAGCAGCAGCAGCAGCAGCAGCAGCAGCAGTACTACCACCACTAGCTTCGCCACCACCGTCAGTTATATTATATACTTTTCAGACACTCCCCTAGAGACAGGATTTATCTATCATGGTAGATGTTCCTTTACTTATTCCTCAATGACTTTGAGAAGCCAAAACTAACGCTGAACTTGCTCGAAAACGATACCCAGCAGTATAGTACGCTGGATAATTCTCTCCATCACCAAGGACATCTAATGGTTTGTTTATGCACCTAGCACCTTGTCCAGGAAGCTCAACTCGAGGGAAAAAATCGGTAAGCTTTTTAGCAAGGTTCCTACTACTACGAGACCCAGATTAACACTCTCTATTCTACTGTAATCTCTGATTCATTTATTTATTATCTTTTTTCTGACAGATGGACGATTTATGGGGCTTGTACAATCATTGTTTCTTCTGATATGACTCATAAACAGTTATCTAAATATGATAATTTGTTATTACCACTCATTTTTAATAATTTTATCATAAAAATAGTTAATTGGGTTTATTCATAAATAGACTTTAAGTAAGTAAGCTAAAATATTATTTGTAAATTTGCTTTTATAAGGAAAAAATGATCACTAGAGTAAATTTAAAGGATTTTTATAGAAGAATATAATTGTCATAAAGTAATAAAATTAAAAAAGCGGTTTGCCTCAGTGGCTTAATCCCGGAAAACATAATCGTGTAAATATACACTGTACGTGGGATGTGCAATAAATTAAATCCACGTGTATTCGATAAAACCTTACACTGGTGTACACAGCTAATACACGTGCATAATACATATAACATAGAAGATAGAACGAGCCAGCGATTACGACGAGTAAACATAATTAGCAAACTCTATGGCTACAACTACATCTATATATCTACTATATATCTACACATCTACAGGTACGTGAAATCCAATATAGTATTATTTTGTTGTAGCTGGACTTTACTCATCGTTGATAAAATCCTAAAGAAGCTAGAAACAACGAAGCCATACACTGGCTATATTAGTATCGAGCTACCCGGTGACCATTAACAAGGTACACCTTGTATTTAATCATTTTATTGGATTGACCGACATATCTGTTAATTTCATTTTGCTCTATAGGTAATTGTCGTGTAGAATTTCGTTGATGGGGTTGCTTATTTTTCTTCTTTTTCTTTTTCTTTATCATCTATCATAGAATCATGAAAAGACCGAATTAAATAATAGAAAAAGTGTTTGAATATAGAATAACTCGGATATAGTCTTGCCTTTGATGTGTATTGTAGAGTGTAAAGTCGTGCGTCACACTACACAGGCATATCATTGAACGGCCTTAATACTACTCGTGACCTATCGATGTGAGACCCACCCGCTACCTGGTTACCTCCTTATACCTGGCTTGCTGCTTTGTTTTCCTCCTTATACTTCTTGCATTACTCATATCTAATATCGATGATATTATATATTGTATATAACATCCTCACATATTTATCATTTAACATTCAACATACATAATCAACGACAAATCCAAAAAAATACATTTTCAATTTTATTTTATTGAATATTAACAAATCTTTCTATCATTGTATCATCAAATTTCTAAAAAAAAAAAAAAAAAAAAAAAAAAAAAAATTGTGGTTTTCCACGACGAATTTTTAATAATATTAAAAAAAAAAATAAACGATTTAATATTTAATACTCTGAAAGATTGTTTTGGGCTATTCCGAAAAAACCTCAGTCGATTTGAACGGCTCGGATAAAAGTCACCCGCCCGGATGGGATCTATTGTGAAAAAAACGATATGAATTCCAGGCAAACAAAATTTAGTAGGTATGGGCGTCGATCAAGAATCAAGAGTGACTCATGCGTGGGTAGAGAGACCCAGTATCCAGTATAAGTAGTTACGGCAACAATTAAGCTGTTGATGACGGCTTAACGCGATAGACCGACTACATATACAGCTACATTGTGAGATTCAGTAGTTTATTTAGAAGCCAGTCTTCTGTTAAGTTGTTCTCTGGTTCTCTGGTTATTGCTGGTATGCCGCCGACACACCCTCGGGACATTTAAGTTTTACCCCAAGGGCCTTTCTTCAAGGCAACAGCTGCTTCGCTTTTCTCATGCTGTTACATACTGTCCTGATTGCTGTTACTACAAAATCTGTACAATATCTTATATTCCTTCTTGCTTCTTCTTCTTCTTCTTCTTCTATTCATGTCTACACGCCATACAGTGATAAATATTGGGAGATAAATAATAGAGGAAAATTCAATGCCCTACAAGGGAGGAACACTAGATGGGAATTAGAAATAGGGGCTATTCAAAATCCCTAGTCGTCAGTCGTTTGTCGGTCATTGACATGGTTGCTCTCTTAGATTGACTATTCAAGTTGGGATGGGAATTAAAATTAAATGGACAAGGGAGAATACATGTGTATGCTCAAAAAAAAATTGATTTATGAGAAATCATTTTATAAATTTCACTGTTTTAGATTTAAAATTAACTAGATCAAACTTTTAAAAATAATCTTGCCTCAAAATTTTATCTCTCGAAACATTATAATTTTTTTTATCAATATATTCTATTTTCAGAGCTCCAACAAACTAAAACTTGTGGGAACAAGTAACAAATGTGGGTGTGGTGATGCAGAGGCTGAAGAAAATAAAAGGAGACCCGACCCAACTATACTTTGCTACCATACTACTGCTGACTATGATTATGATGATGATTAGGAGGATAATGATGATGATGAAGAAATGTAATACAGAATACAATAAAGTTAAGTAAAATAAGAGTATATATAATATAAAAGAATAAGAACAAAGAGAATTAATGTGTGTGTGTATATATATATATATATATATATATATATATATATATATATATATATATATTATATATATATATATATGTATATATATGTATATATATGTATATATATATATATATATATATATATATATATATATATATATATATATATATATATATATATATATATATATATATATATACGTGGATATATAGATGCTGGTGCTTGGTGGGCCCACCCGGCCAGAGTAGAGCGTACTTGCCGCAACCCGTCTGACACAACCCCTGCTACCCCCCCCCCCGATCCTACAGCTCCTACAGCTCCTACAACTCCTACAGGATTCTAAAGGATTTTCCTTCTAGCTGGACGATAGAGTGATCAACTTTCAGAAAATTCCCTCAAATGTTCTTCATTGTTGTCTTCTTCAAATTCTTTCGAAATTTTACATTCATGTGTTTAAAGTTTCGAAAAAATGATGCAATTAAAGTTTCTTCAAAGTAAGGATGGGAAGATACTCAAGCTCAGGTTTCACAGCGTTTCAATGATGAAACTCTGCATATAATTGCTTAATCATGATAGAAAAATTGGGTAATAACTTGCAATATGAATACATTTTGGAGGTTCGATAATATTTATGTTATCCTGAGAAAAATAAATGCTTCTTTTGAGCAGAGTCTAAAAAACTTCTTAATAAAAATTTTTCTATCTTGATGATACATTTATTTTGTTTAAAGAATAAGTCAAATTGATAAACATAGTTTTCTAATTCAAATACAGCTTTTTATCTTATTATTATTTTTCTATTGAAATTCTTTTCTAAAGAAATAAATAAATTAAAATGGTTAGCTCCTAAAATTTTTTAAACTAATCCTAACTTTTCTTTCTATGTGACTAATAAGATTAGTATTTCGTAGAGAATGATCCTTCTGACAAATATTAACAACTCCACAACCGGTTGTAGTAGAAAAAATTCATATATATGCCGACCAACTTTCAACAGATTAAGCTTTTAAAAAATTATACTGTTCTACAATTAAATTTTTTTAAAAGATATTTAAAAAGACTGGTCAATATAGTAATAAAATTGATGAGAATTGAGTTTATTTAACGGTTGAGCTTGAGAAAAAATAATAAAAAAAAAAAAAAAAAAAAAAAACAGCCGACAGACTGGCCGAAATTTTGTGACAGCTGTATGTCAGGCGTGTGACGGCGATATGACGGGACACATGGTTTATTATGGTACCGAAATTGAAGTTTCCGGAATCTCGCGTCAATTGTACTTTTTTTCCTTCAAGCTAGCCGTATCTACAACGTTCAACTGATAAAAATGATATTTATTTGAGTGGAGAGCTCGAACAAAACTCCTATCTAACAATTGGCCGAAGCATTTTATTTTTAAACGTCAGCTATTGCGTAAAAACTTAAATGATTCATATCTCCCTGCGAATTTATACTTTTCTTTAATCCGATTAATAGAACAATAAAATTCAGAAGAAAAATTTTATTCATTCAACTACAAAAATGAAAAGTTGATCATTTCGACGCAACAGTTCCAAAAATATTAAACTCTGGATATTTATTTATATTTTACGTGCAGTAACTTTTGAACTTTAAACATACGTTATGCATATATGTATCATTGAAGAAACCGGAAAAATTTATATTTCATAGTTGGCTCAACATATGTACCGTAATAATTAATACTGATGCAGCATAATGAACTTGGTTGCTGAGAATAATGTAACAATATCAAAACATTGACCTTGAATTAATCAAGTTACCATGGTACACTACTTAGCATATGAACATTGAAATCGATTTCTAATTACCATACGATTGATTTACAAACTGACCAGCCTGTCCTCTTTAATTTGATTTTTTCATTAACCCATTAGCATTATCATCATCATCATCATCATCATCATCATCATCATCATCATCATCATCATCATCATCATCATCATCATCCGTTCTGGTGGTGGTGCACTCTGTTACGTTCTGTTATGTGAATATTTGCCATTCCCTCATTGTTGTGTAACTACTATGTACTAATGATACTAATTTTGTCATTGATATTAAATCAACTTAATTAATTTCGATAGCTTTTCGTTAATATAATTTAATTAGTTTCTATAATGCTTCATTGTTATTTATTAATATAAAATTTATTATTATGCTGTTCAAATATAAACAAAACTCAGAATTATAAAAATTGTGATAGATATTAATTCTATGTAAAAAAATTTATTAAAAAAACTTTTTGTTATTATTATAAAACTACTGTTGTATTTGTTTTTTGTAACAAAAAACTTATTTCAAAAAAAATTGAGTAGTTCTGTATGCATCAATATGCAAGTTATTATGAATAAAAAAAAAAATTTATGACGTAGAATGTTGTTTGCGACTAGAGTATAAAAAATTTGAATATTTTAATATTATATATGTGATGCACGTTGTTCGGGATTGAATTTGGAAACTACTTTCTAATGAATTGTATACGTTATCTAATACAATAATATTCCATCACAATCACATCAGTATTTTCAATAAAAAACAATAAACTGTTTTTCTTTCGGGTATCATTATAATTGTTGTACTTTAGGTATTCAATCTAAGTTTACCTTGGGAAAAAGTTTTAGATTAATGTTGTTCAGTTTATTGAGAATATTTTGCTTATAATAAAAAGCTTTCAGACTAAAAAAATTCCGCCCGTAAAAAGTTAATGGAAGGAGTAAGTAAAAAAACATTAAGTGCATACTCTATTTTCCGTGTCATGCGTGAATCAATATCAGGTCTCACGAATTTTTTCAATACGGATATATACTCTAGAAAAATAATGATATTCTATTATTAAAAAAAAAAAAAAAAAAAAAAAAAAAAAAAAGAGGTTGGAAATAATTAAAATTTTCCAAGATTATATTATTAATTATAATTGAATT